>NC_056726.1:947347320-947447634 GCF_019279795.1 Protopterus annectens
CAATGATTGGCCTAATGAGGGAAGAGTAGAGAGAGAGATGATGACCTCTTATCTCCTGGATGCAAAGCCCTTGGTAATGAGATGTGCCACACAGCAAGGACGTTCTGACCGCAGTGGCAATGTGGTGGTCGAAGGAGAGGTTGCTGTCAACCTGTGTCCCTAGATCTCTTATAACGCCTTCAGTGTTCAGTGGGTTCCCACTGATGTGGTAATTACTGGGAACTGAGTTTTTCCCAAAGGGGATGACGATGCTTTCTGTGGCATTAAGCTTAAGTCCATGATTTCGACACCAGTTATTGGTCTCAGTGAGGGATTTCTGTAAGATGTCTACATCACTTGGGGAGTTAATAATGTCTCCCAGCTTGCAGTCATCAAACTTGGTCAACCAGAGTCCCTCTGTGTTGGCCTGGACTTCTGAGAAGTGGATGCCAAACAGGAGAGGACCCAGAACCGATCCCTGTGGGACTCCACTTGTGACTGGTCAGCAATCTGACTTGAATCCGCTACTTTCACACTGTGTGTTCTATCTGTGAGCCAATTTGCAACCCACCTAGTGATATAGGGGTTGATGCCTAGTTTGGTGAGTTTATCAGTAATTCCTGAGTGGGGAATGGTATCAAAGGCCTTGGCCAGATTGAGGTAGGCTGTATGAACTGCCTTGCCCTCGTCCACAGCACTGGTGACTGACTCAAAGAAGTCAACCAGGTTGAGCAGGCAGATTTTAGCTTTCACATAACCAAATTGCGTATGATCTAGAATTTGGAGATTCCCTATATCCTTGTTAATTAGGTCCATGATGATGCGCTCCATAGCCTTACATATCAGACTCGTCAGGCTAATGGGGCGATAATTCCCAGGGTCTGTAGTCGATCCCCCTTCATGGAGAGGGATGACTGTAGAAGTGTGCCATTCGGTAGGGGCAAAGCCTGAGGTGAGGCTATGATTGAACAGGGCACACAGATCTGGTGCCAGTTCACTTGGTAGTTCATGTAGACCACATCCAGGGATATTATCAGGTCCCATGGAAGCTGTATTCTTGGCCTTGGACAATGCAGCTTTAACCTGTGCTGCAGTAATTCTGGGTGCCTGGCATTCCTCCAGTATTGTGATTGGTCCTTTGGGGGGGGGGTGAGAGGGGTAAAGTTGGCATTGAATCTGTCAGCCAGTATGTTTGCAATATCTGTTCGCTCAGTATAGGATGTACCATTATGCAGTAACTCAGAGCAAACCTGGGTATTGCCATGGAGATTCTTGATATAACTATAGAAGGTTTTGTGGTTGTTTTCAGTGTCTGCCGCAATTCTGCCTTCATAGCTGGCTTTAGACGTTTTGATGAGGGATCTCAACTTTTTGTTGAGGCCAATAAGGGAGTTTTTCCAGTCTTGGTACTTCACCTTTTTCTGCAGGAGTTTCTTCCTTCTGTTGTAGTTTATTAATGGCAGGGGACCACCAGATTGTCTTCCTTCCTTCTTTGTTGGTCAGGTCGATGAGCTCATCCATGGATCCGTTCCATTTACAATCTGTCCAAACACAGATACTTTCAGCAATACAGAGAGCGCAGAAGCATAGACAAGTACATTATGATATACTGAATTAAACATGCTCACAAAGCGTGAATATTGTACAATGTACACAAAAAAAGACTACATGATCCTGTGTAAGCTACTCAAGCTCAGAGTTTTTAGAAAGTTGTTTTCATGATCTATTTGGGAGTTATACTCAAGAATCTCATGTTCTTTCAGCACTTCTGCTTTTTCTCTTACAGCAAACATTAGATGATTCTTCACAGTGATCATAGCTTATCCAGTTTTGTGGTCTATGTCTAGCACACTGTCCCCAGAGGCACTATCTACTTCACCATCCTCATATCCAGATGGAAACCATGTATCAACAGGCAAAAACGGCAGATAAATCTTCTTGATGTCTGACACTTTTTTCCTTTCCAACAACGCTAACAAGGCTTTCCTCAAATGAGATCTGGGTTGAACCAAGGATCTGACTACCCAAACTGTGTGCCTTACATCTCCCTGGCTTATCAAAGGCTTAGCAAGGACTACAGTTAGATACACAGAACTATGTGATGCCATCTGCTATGGTACAGAAAAGATTGTTGTAGCCATCATTCTGCATTAAACTACTGTCCAGGAGAATAGCACTGGCATAGCACTATGAGGTGGAAACACAGATGAACCGCCAGAAGATAAACCAGGAGGCACACACAATGCTAAACGGACAATTGCACTAGGTGGTACAATGTTTATTCTGCTAGTTCATCCCCTGAAAAAAGCACTGCCGAGTCAACGTCAGTGTGAAATGCACATTACTATCAATAAAAACAAACAGTTTGCATAGAATCCATTTTTTTTTAACTCACGTTTGTTGCAAGATGATATTTTTGTCAACATGCACACTCAAGAAACTTCAAAGTAAGCATGTGCTGAACTTTTGTGTGAAGAAAAATATAGGAAACCGACTAAGGCGTCAACAGCATTCTTCCAAAAAAAATCTATTTATGACTTCAAAATAATCTTCAAAGTACCCATTACAAACAGTTTAAAGAGCACTTGTAAAGAAAACACTATTTCAAGTTGCACTTTTATCATCCACTTTTAAAGTGCTAGCTTCTGTTCTTGCAACCCATGCGTTTTGTTAGATACTCTACAAGTGATTTATCTTTGTTTGCTTTTCAAAGAATGTAATGGGCTCTCCCCCCAACTAGGCTAACACGGTCGCATTCATCACCAATGTCAGTTTTCTATAGAATTAGTGTTCTTTGCAAAACCTCAACAAACACGTGCATGGATGTTCTTATCTGTTGCCCCAGACCCACCTCTCAGGATTTGAAGGAATACTCTTGCTTCAAACATCATGCGGACATGCAAGCAGATTAACAAAATTTACATAATTTGTATAGTACAAACTGTTTAGCATCAAAGTCATATAGAAACACTGTTCTGTCACTAGCACACAACTTTCTGAATGCAACCAGAAGAAATGCAATTAATGATTAAAATATTACAGCAAAATTTGTAAAGAATTATAGTTGCATATAGATCTGTTAAAACAATATGCTGAGCAGTCTTTGGCTGACAAAAAGTATTTTCTCATAAAAGTTTGCATACTTTAACAGTAGTCAACATTGAACAATAAGTATCACAAATTAAATTAGTGCTCACAGCTTTCAACTATCTATAAATATTGTATTTAGCAAATGCTGTATAACAACATGCACAACTTGAGGTGTTACACAACACCTCTTAATAACAGAAAACAGGTTGAAGTGAAAGAGTACATTATATATTCAGCCAAAGCAATTCTGTACTGGAAAGGCAGGGACTTGGACATTTTATATTGAGCTTTTAAGGTATGAATTAAAAAAAAAAAAAAAAAAAAAAAAAAAGAGGTACGGTATATTAGTACAATCACAGGAAAACAGTGCATTGGAACTTGCTCTATAGACTACAAACCAAGTGACCTGGCTTTAAGTCGACTGGATGCTGGCTGTACCAGAGGGGAAAGTGACCTGTACTGACAGAATTAAGACTCGCCTGTCTCAGGAAAACAGTAGGTCACTGTAATTGAATGCTAACTGCTGGAACAGGACAAGAGCCATAAAGCCACTGGACAAAGCAAATCATATTAGGAAACTGGGTAGGCATTCCTTGTGGTGCTCCTATGCAGTGTGTGTATATCTGTGGCCTTTATGTCACTGCACTACAGGCTCAGGCTGGGTAACATGTTAAGAAAAAAAGCTCTCTCATGAGTCTGTGCTCAGAACCTCCCATGCCTGTAACGGGAGCTAGAACTCAAAAATAAATGGCTATAAGTGATACCATGGTCACTGGGACTATGCACAAGGGAGAGACGGACAGTTTTCAAAACACTGTAGCAAGACAACATATTGTTCTCTATACAGAGTGACCCATTCTAGGACAATTACAACTCAACTCATGTCAACAAGCACAGATGCAGTGTAACCTGTACAACAGTAGCAACTAGTCATATCATAATGCATGGAACAATCCACTTCTGCACTGTCACCTAGAAATGTACTGGCTTGTTGTACATGTTGAAAAATGTAACCGATTATTTTAAATGTGTTTAAAAATTAGGAAGCCTGTTGTGCCATATGAAAACACAAAATCTGCTGAAACATCATGTGAAAGATTTATAAGGTGTCAGTGTAAATGTAGTAAAAACAGATTAATCCAGACATCTGTTTTCCTTCAGTAGGCAACCTTCTAACATACCCAGATCTCAAAAATGCTAACTAAGAGCAAGACATGCTTAAAAGCTTGGCAGTTTGTGAAGTCCAACATTATTTCTGAGGTGTGTACATATACAATATACACTGACAACTGTGTGGGACAGTGGTTAGGGCATTTCAAAAAGTCATCTACAACTGTCGCTAGGATGCTGTGATATTCACTCCACACATTCCCCAGCATACTTACACTACTGCATCCCCACTTGTGGGATCCCAGTCTGAAGGGGTAAGTCAGATGTCAAACAGGTGCAAGGAAAGGTACAGTAGATGGCCAAGGAGAGAGGGGCTACAGGACACAATGATGGCACAACAACGGTAGTGGGGGAAAAACCCACACAGCTTTTAAACTGATTGACACATTTACTCTGTAGAGGGTGTGGTGAGAGTATTCCTTTATTGAAAGAGGAAATTGCAGGATCCCACTTTGGTTTTTTAAGTCCCACATGACAAATGCAGTTCAGACCAATATTTCAATCATGGTTTAGTAGTTACTGCATTCCAATTAAAGACAGACAAACATAGTGGTTAGGGCACACAGCCAGACTTGTGTGGTGAGACTTTAGGTATACAAGCCTGCCAACATCAGCTGTAAAAAACACTGGCTAATATGGACTGAAATACTCACATTTTTTCATACTGCAGATAAATCAACAAAACTTAACTACATATCCCAGACCCAGACTGGTCTAAATGGCATTCTTTTGTCAAGAGAACTCAAGCTATCCCCTCATTGCATTCTCATCTGCATTTACATTAGGATTACATCAAAGTTCACTGCCACTGTTACCATCAAAAGGTCAGTACATTTTTCAACAATGATAAGAAGCTGCCATTTGTAGTAACCAGGCCAGTACCCAAGCTCAGCTGTTTCATGTCTATAAACTGAAAGGTCTTGCCTCAGCTGATAAGAACAAAGTGCAAAAACATTTTGTGAACAGATTAGGTTAAAAGAATATTGTTTTCCTTAGTAAGGCAGGGTTTCAATGAAAGAAAGACCCTCAAGCCCCCAGCCCCATGCAGGCACAGGAACTGCCCCCAGCCCCATGCAGGCACAGGAAAGTACAGTTTTGTACTACCATAAATGTAGATGCTCGAGTGCTAATACAGCTGCAGTAATCACAGATGGGTTTTCAGCCGTCAGGCGGTCCCTCGGTCGGCCGAATTCCAAAGTCTTGGTCTGGCGTCGGTTGTCGTCGCTTACTCTTCTGACGTCAGTAAGGCCAGAGTATATAAGACACAGCCGACGCCATGTTCTTCAGTCTTTCTTGCCCCAGATGTCAGGTGCCCCCAAAAGGAAGGCAATACATAAATAAGGCTTATCTACATATGCAAGCAATGCAATGTAATGCAAAATCAGTGTAAGCAAGCAAATAAAACATAGCAGGATAACCCAGCCAGGTGGTATGAAGAGGTTGTTAGGCCCCATGCCTTTACCAAGTGGGGAAGGATGGAGGGAAACCTGTACTGCAGCTGTATTAGCACTCGAACATCTACATTTATGGTAGGTACAAAACTGTACTATGTTCATCGTGCATACAGCTGCAGTAATCACAGATGGGTAGAGTCCCAAAGCTATGCATAGGTTGGTAGGTACTATGAGGAACTGGGTTGAGCCAGAATGCCCTGCAAAACAGCAGTGGCAAAGCCTGCTCTTGTTCTGGAATATAAGGGTAGGTGGTAGTGTTTTGTGAAGGTATGTACAGAACTCCAAGTGGCTGCCTCCAAAATATCCTTAGTAGGAACCTCTGAGGAAGGCTGTAGAGGTGGCTGTGGCCCTGGTGGAGTGAGATCTGATACCAGTAGGGACAGATTTCCCATGATAGGAATAACAAAACCGTATGCAGTGGCCAATCCACTTGGAAATGGTCTGTTTGGTAACTGGTTTCCCTTGAGCCCCTACGGCATAGGACACAAAAAGTTGTTCTGATTTCCTGAAGGACTTTGTTCTGTCCAAATAATAACGAAGCTGCCTATGGATGTCTAAAGTGTGAAGCAGCCTCTCCCCTTTGTTTTGAGGGTTAGGATAAAAGGTAGGTAGGTGTATGGCTTGATTTAAGGCTACCCTGGATACCACTTTTGGCATAAAAGATGGACTGGTACGAAGGGAAACCCTGTCCTGATGGAAGATGAGGAAGGGCTGCACCGCCATGAGGGTCTGTAGTTCAGAAACCCTACGAGCTGAAGTGATGGCCAGAAGGAAAGCTGTTTTCCAGGACAAATGTTGCAGATCTGTTGAGGCAGCAGGTTCAAAGGGAGGCAATGTTAATTTTTCTAGTATGTAATTAAGGTCCCAGGCTGGTATTGGTTGCTTCCTTGGAGGTCTTATATTCTTAGCCCCTCTGAGGAACTGTCGTAAGAGTGGGTGAGAGAATAAAGGAGGATCCGTGTTAAATTCTGCAGAAATGGCTGAGACATGTATTTTTATGGAAGAAAATGAAAGTCCACTGTTCAGCAGTTCAGCTAAGTACTGTAAAACCTGAGGCAAGTTCAATTTTCTAGGGTCCTGGCCTCTTTTCCCATTCCAACAGCAAAACCGCTTCCATTTTGCGGAGTAAGCTTTTCTAGTAGATGGTCTTCTGGCCTCCAAAATGACATCCTGCACCTCCTTGGAGAGTAGGGACTGTTGTGGTGTCAAGGAATTTTCCATGCAGCAAGGTTGAGTGTATTCAGCTGACTGTGAAGAGTTTTGTAGGTGTTCTGAGTCAGTAGAAGAGGCATTAGAGGCAGGGACCAGGGAGGAGTATGTGTTAGGCTCCTCAGGAGTGGATACCAGTGTTGCCTTGGCCAATCTGGAGCAATCAGTATCATCCTCGGTTTGTCTGTTCTTGCTTTCAAAAGCACCTTGGGCAGAAGGGGCAGAGGTGGGAATGCATAAACTGTCCATGCTGTCCAACTGAATGAAAGGGCGTCCACTTTCCAGGCCTTTGGATGAAAGGTCCTTGAACAAAACTTTTTCAGTTGATGGTTCCTGTGGGAGGCAAAAGATCTATGTCTGGCCTCCCCACGCTTGGATTATCTCTGTAAACACCTGAGGATGTAACTTCCATTCGTGTGGATCTGTCATATTTCTGCTTAGAGTGTCTGCCAGTGTGTTTTCCAGTCCTGGCAAGTACTGCGCTTGAAGTTCGATTTGTCTTTCCAGAGCCAAGTTCCAAAGAGTCATGGCTAGTCTGCACAAAGGGTATGAATGTGTTCCTCCTTGTTTGTTTATGTACCACATTACTGTGGTGTTGTCTGTTCTTATCAGTAATTGTCCTGGATGCAGGAAGTCCTTGAAAGCTGTAATTGCATTTATTACTGCTAGCATTTCTTTTTGATTGATGTGAAGGTGCTTTTCCTTTGGGACCATCTGCCCTGAATGCACCTGTCCTTCATGTGCGCCCCCCAGGCATAATCTGAGGCGTCTGTGGTTATGACTTGTTTTGCTTGAGGCTTGCAGAATGGAAGGCCTGTGTTTACTTGACATGCTTGGGCCCACCATAGAAATTCCTTTTGCAAACATGGAATTATTGGTATAATTGCTTCCAAACTGTGACTGTGTTGAGACCATAGATTCTTTAGGTACCATTGAAGTTTCCTCATATGCAGCTTTGCACATGGGATTAGAAGAATGCAAGATGCCATGAATCCCAGAGCCTGCAGGATTTTCCTTGCAGTAAGCCTGGTACTTTTTGTTAGTGCTTTGAAGTACTGAGATAGTTGCCCTTGTTTTTCTGGCGTAAGATATGCTATCTGGGTGTTTGTGTCCAAGATGGCACCCAGGAAGGTTATTTTCTGAGATGGTGTTAGTCCTGATTTCTCCTTGTTGATGGTATATCCCAGAGAAAGCAGTAACCGTGTCACATATGCCAGATGTTCCAGTAGTATGCGTTTGCTGTCCGCTTGGATCAGGCAGTCGTCCAGATAAGGGTAAATTTGTATCCCTTGAAGTCTGCAGTAGGCAATCACTGATACCAGGCACTTTGTGAATACTCTGGGCGCAGTAGATAAGCCAAAGGGCAATGCAGAGAATTGATAGTGGATTGAACCTGCAAGAAATCTGAGGTATCTTCTGCAGCTTTGTCTGATTGGGACATGCAGGTATGCCTCCTTGAGGTCCAATGTTACCAGCCAAAACTCCTTGCCCAGCATGGGAAGAAGTTGCTGTAATGTGAGCATCTTGAATTTTGGCACGAGTAGGAATGTGTTTAGGATGGATAAGTCCAAAATGGGTCTCCAGTCGGTTCCTTTTCTTGGTACCAGAAAGAGTCTTGAATATAAACCTTGACCTTGTTGGTGTGTAGGTACCTTTTGTATAGCTCTCATGTTTAGGAGCTTTGAAATTTGCAGTTGTGCCTCTGCCCTTTGATTTTGTGGCAGGTTTGGCATGCCTCTCATTTTTGGAAGAGTGTGAAATTGAAATTTGTAGCCTCTGTTTATAATGTCCAGTATCCATTTGTCTGTTGTGACAATATGCCAATTGCTTGCAAATAATGCTAGTTTCCCTCCCAAAGGTGCTATCAGCTGAGACTTGCTTGGCATGGAAATGAGGGAGTCATTGGGTTTGCTTCCTGTATTGTTGTGCACTGTCTTCACCACCTCTTGTTGCTGGAGATTGCCATTGTCTGCCTCTATATGATCCTTGTGATTGCCCTCTGCCCCTTGTGCGTCTGTATCTACCTCTTTGGGGCTTGTCAGTGGCTGGAAAGGACCAGTTTTTTGAAGGCCAATTTCTGCTAAAACGTGGTGGTTGGACCTGTAAGAAAGCCTTGACAGTTTGCATAGACTTGGCTTTTTCTTCCATTTTCCGTAGTATGTCCTCAACATTAGTACCAAATAGTACATCCTTTTGTAAGGGAGCATCAAGAAGTTTAGCTTTCACATGATCAGGTAAATTTTGTTCCCTAAGCCAGGCATGTCTGCAAATGACTGATCCTGTAGCAGCCGCTCTACTGGAAGCCTCTAGGGCATCATAACCACATTGTAAGGTGTGTTTACCCACTTGCTCCGCACTATGCATCATATCCTGTAACTCTTTTAAATCTGGTTGTTCAGGTTGAGACATTTTGTTCCTTAATTGTGATAACAGGTACTGTTGATATTTAATCATATGAAACTGACAGTTTAAGGCCCTCATGGCTAGGGTGGCGAGGTATATACCTTTTTACCCCACCTTTCTAGAGATCTGGATTCCCTTTCTGTAGGGAGTGGATTCTTGGCAGTGGAGGCCTTTAATCCCTTGGGGCCTTGTGAAATGGTTTCAGGGTCAGCATTATGGCCTTTGTAGAGAAACTGGTGAGAGCTGGGTACTCTGTAATACCTATCAGGTTTTACTGGTGCAGGAGGCAGAGAATCAGGGTTAAGGCAAGCCTCCGAATAGACATCATCCAGTACATCCAAAACAGGGGGTATAGCCAGGGTCTGTGCTGAGGTAACCAAAGAAATTCCTAACTCTTTTCTTGGAATCTGAAAAGTCTTGGCCTTCCCAATGGAAGTGTTCCCTCAAAGTGTGCAAGGTTTCCCCAAAAGAAAAATCCTCAGGAGGGATACAGAAGGAATGGACTGTTCTGCATCCGAATCCTCAAAAGGGGAGTAAGAGTGTTCCTCTGCATCAGAATGTTCTGATAAAATGGATCCCTGATCAGAAGAGGGAGATTCTTCCTCCACTCTGGGTCTCTTGTCAGGAGGGGCTGAGAACCTCTGATAAGAGTAATTAAATCCTCAGCCATTTTAAGCATCTGTTTCTTAGGCATGGGTCCAGGAGAGGGGCCCTGTGCAACAGGCCTCGTGGGATGCCTGGCTGCTTTGGATTTAGTAAAAGCCTTTATTGAAAAAGAAGATGAGGGCCTAAATACACCATGGGTGGAGGTGGACCTGTCCACATTAGTAGGCTCGACATTAGCAGGGGCTTCGGTTGTAGTCTGGGAAAGGGCCGAGGACCCAGCGGTCTCGGTACAGAGAACACCGCCAAAGGAGTGTCGTCGGTAGTCAGGGACTGCAAAGGCGTCTCGCTGAGAACCGGACCACGTGTAGCCTGTTTTGGCGTGGTGTCGGCGGGGACCGTGGGTCTCGCGTGTCGGTCCTTTTCCTTGCGTTTTTTGGACAAAACGGTAGTCGGAGTGTCCGACGACATCGTATAATCAAAAGCTTTACCAAAGTAGTGTTGGGCGAACTCGCCCGGCGCTTGATAGTGCGTTTATTGAAGGTAGCGCAAAAGCGACAGCCCGAGACGTCGTGGTCTGGGCCCAAACAAGGTATGCAACGGGAATGGAAATCCTTATGCGGTATTTGCTTCCCACAAGAAATACAATTATTAACTTTTTCTGACATCGGTCTGAGGCAAGAAAAGTTTCCCCAACGGGGTACTTAGCTTTAAAGAAGACTTCGGTTCCAATTTTTTCGTGATTCAGGAGCTGGCCGACTGGCACTTGCGAACTGCTTCTGCTTCGGGCACCGCGCGACAAAAAAGACTGAAGAACATGGCGTCGGCTGTGTCTTATATACTCTGGCCTTACTGACGTCAGAAGAGTAAGCGACGACAACCGACGCCGGACCAAGACTTTGGAATTCGGCCGACCGAGGGACCGCCTGACGGCTGAAAACCCATCTGTGATTACTGCAGCTGTATGCACGATGAACATCTTCCCCCAGCCCCATGCAGACACACAGGAACTTTCCTGCACTTTTACTAGTTTATTAATCTAGCACTTTACCAGACTTCTTGTAGCAATTATTGTAGCACACAAAAGTGCTACCAGCACTAGACATTCTACTAGGAAACAGCTCCACTACTTACTATTAATGCCCACCCCTCCAGGCATGTCTAAAGGTCAGCTCCCTGTGCTATCTCCTATTAACCTGGTGAACATGGGCATCCTGAGGCAATGTAGCAACTGCCTCATGTACACTGACAACCCTCTCCTCTAACCTCCCAACATTCAGACTTGCGAGAGATGCACTTGTATATACAAATTGGAAGCCACGCACTCTCCAGCCAATACCGGAATAGCTGGTCAAGAGGAGAAGATCAGTACTTGCACCACACCATATGGAACACATAGCCCTCCAGAACACACACCAGCACTGCCTTCACATAAAAACACAAACCATACACCCACCTTCGCAGAGGCTCTCAATAAAAATCTACTCAAACAGCAGACACGCACTCGACCACAACACAACACTAATCACGAGACACATAACTCTCCTAAACAGTGTGCCACTTAACCAAAGCCCTAAGGCAAAACAGCATGCCCAACACACTAGTCATAGGTGACTCAATAGTGAGGCATGCTGATGTCCCACTCACTAGGTTGAATAAGGAGAAAGTAACAGTCAGCTGTCTGTCAGGCGCCAGGATCCGCCACATAACTCACGCACTCATGTCCCTCAACAACAGGTACAAATATGACTCTGTCATTGTACATGTGGGTGTGAATGACCTGAGGAGGTACCTCCCTGGACTACATGAAAAGAGACATGGAGGAGCTCTCGGATTATGTAGCCCAGGTGGGTATGACCCTAGTGTTGAACAACATCCTACCATCACCCAGAATGATACCACAGCACAAGCAGAAAATGACTGAGTTCAACAATTGGCTAAGTTTCTGGTGTCATTCTAAGGGGATCCAGTATCTGTCTGTCTGGGATGACATGACAGACAGACCTCGATGTTTTGCCAGAGATGGCCTGCATCTGTCACCCCTGGGCTTCCGGATACTGGCCAAGGCTCTTGCCACCCCTATAGTGCCTCTTTTAGGCAGTGTTCCAAAGACCAAATTACCACTGTAACAGCTACAAACAAATGTAATCTGTGGGTCATGCTGCTCAACGCTAGAAGTCTAAATCTCAAAATTCACTCACTCAAAGCACTCCTTAAAATGGAGAACATCGACATTTGTGCCATAACAGAGACCTGGTTCAAGGCAGCAGAAAGCACCCCTGCACTACCAAGCTATAACTTGGACCGAAGCTGCAAAGGATGTGCACACTTCCAGACTGGTAGCCCAACATAACACATCCGAGATACTTCAGGTGCAGCTAACATTGGGTAGGACGGCGATTCAGGTCATAGCCTGCTACAGGTCCCCAACCATGTCCCAAGACTTACACTCCATGTTCCTAATCACCCTGGAAAATATTAGGGTCCAACCTAACACTGTCATACTGGGCAACCCCCCTCCATTAACTTGGAAAACTACTCATGTACCAATACACTTGCCCAATGTTTCCTGGAATTCATTAATTCCAATGCCCTGGAACAGCTCTTTCTTACCCCCTCTAAAGGTAGCAATATCCTTGACCTGGTCATTACTAACATGGGCGACCATTGCTCTACACCAATAGTTAACTCCTCCTTGGTTAGATCCGACCACAAACTAATCACCTTGGAAATCCACCCCCCCCCCCCTCCGCAAAGGCAATCACCATGAAAACCTTCTCCAAAGCTAACTTTGGGCTCCTAAAAACAGAGGTGGCTAACTTCACGATAGCCATGCAAATGGAGAATAGTTGCATGACCGCTGGATCATACACCAATGCACTGTACGAACACGTACACAAATGCATGGATCTTGCCATACCCAATAGAACCAAGGCGCTCTCCTACAAAAAAGGAAAACAATCTGGTGGTTCCCTGCCATAAACAATCTCTACAACAGAAAGAGGAAACTGATGCCGAATAAGGTGAAGTCCCAAGACTGGAAAAACTTCCTTATCAGCCTCAACGAAAAGTTTAGAACCCTCATGAAATCCTCTAAAGCTAGCTATGAAAACAGAATTGCAGCAGATTCTTTTAATATATGTGTGGCTAACCTGCACAGAGCCCATAGACAGTGGAAGTTGCCTCAGCTGGACTGCAAGGTATCTCCATTACTTACTTATTCATTCATTCTAAAAGACTATTAACTTGATGTAAAGACAACCACAAGGCCTTCTATAGTTAAGTAAAGAATCTCCATGGCAATACCCAGATTTGCTCTGAGCTAATGCACAATGGTACCTCCTATACCAAGCCAACAGATATTGCCAATATACTGGCTGACAGATTCAGTGCCAACTTTACCCCTCACAAAGGACCAGTCACAATACCAGAAGATTGCCAAGGCACCCAGTATTACTGCTGCGCAGGTTAAAACAGCACTGTCTAAGGCCAAGAATACAGCTTCTATGGGACCTGACAATATCCCTGGCTGTGTTCTACATGAACTACAGAGTGAACTGGCACCTCACCTGTTTGCCCTGTTCAGTCACAGCCTCACCTCAGGCTTTGTCCCTACCGAATGGCGCACTGCTACAGTCATCCCTCTCCACAAAGGAGGAGGAGACTACAGACTCTGTGAACTATCGCCCCATTAGCCTGATGAGTCTGGTATGCAAAGCTATGGAACACATCATCATGGACCTAATAAACAAGGATATAGGGAATCTCCAAACTCTGGATCCCACATACTTTGGTTTTGTGAAGGGTAGGTCATACCTGCTCAACTTGGTCATCTTCTTTGGGTCAATCACCAGAGCTGTGGATGAAGGCAAGGTGATTCATACAGCCTATCTTGATCTGACCAAGGCCTTTGATACCATTCCCCACTCAGGAATCATAGAAAAACTCACTACGCTAGGCATCAAACCCTATATCACTAGGTGGGTTGCAAACTGACTCTCAGGTAGAACCCACAGTGTGAAAGTAGCTAACTCCAAGTCAGACTGCCAACCAGTCACGAGTGGAATCCCACAGGGCTCGGTCCTGGGTCCTCTCCTGTTTGGTATCTACTTCTCTGAAGTCCAGGCCAACACGAAGGGACTCTGGCTGACAAAGTTCACAGAGGATTGCAAGTAGGAAGCTGTTATTAACTCCCCAAGTGATATTGACATCCTACAGAAAGGCCTCACTGAGACCAACGACTGGTGTCAGAACCATGGCCGTAAGCTCAATGCCAAAAAATGTCGCCATCCCCTTTGGGAAAAACACGGTTCCCATGGATTACCACATCAATGGTAGTCCACTGAACACAGAAGGCGTTAAAAGAGATCTGGGAACACAGGTTGACAGCAACCTCGATTTTGACTACCACATTGCAACTGTGGTCAGAAAGTCCTTCTATGTGGCACATCTCATTACTAAGGGTTTTGCATCCAGGAAGAAAGAGGTCAATGTCTCCCTCCACTCTTCCCTCATTAGGCCAGTCATTGAGTACAATGCCCCATTTGGCATATACCTCACTAAACACATGCAACAACTGGAAAGGCCGCAAAAGTACCTCACAAAGAGGATCTTAGGCCTTAAACATTTGTCCTATATAGACAGACTAAAAAAAAACTCCAACTATTCTCTGTCTCATATCACCTAGTTAGAGGCGATCTCTGCTTGACTTACAAAGCCATGTCTGACTCAGCTCTGTTAGAAATGCTACATCTAAAGAAATCCCAATCCCTCTGCAACACACGCTCCAGAGACCTCAACCTCATTACCACAATCAACAGAACATGCTGGAGGGACAGGTTCATAACCCAGAGACTGCCCATGCTATGGAATAGACTTCCCATACATGTCAAGCAGAGCACCTTACTGGCCCTCTTCAACAGAAATTTTGATGAGTGGATGGGAAATAGAAAATTCACCCCGGGGATCACTCCAGTGGCTTTACTCGACAGAGGCACTGGGAACTAAGGTCGGGTGGCACGATGCCAGGGTAATCCTATGGGTTAGGCTTGTAAAAGGCTCCAGGGCCATTAGCCTAGTACACACATATGAACACTACACGAATTCATATCTAGCTTCAGCAGCTCACAACTCTTGGCAAAACTGTGCACCTTGCTTCCAAAACATAAATTAGCTGTTGTGCAAGTTCAGGGCAAACAGCACAAGTCAGATTAGTCTAAGAAGAAGCAAGCAGGCAGTCTCTGGTACACAGAGCAGCACCACTGGTGCAGGGGTAATGACCCTGACTACCTATCAACTGACAAGAAGTCAAGAAGCAGAAATGGCAACTGAAAAGCCAGTTAGGAGGAGGAGGACTGAGCATCTGCTTGCCTACATGCTAATTTTGGAGGAGGAGGGTTTGTCTGCAACAAGAACATCCTATGGAAAGAAGCACAAGGTTAGCCTAGGCAGACAAATTGCAAGTTCAGCCTGATTGAAGACAGTAAAAAAGTGTTAGAACCAAGGGTGCAGAGGTGATACTGGAGTCAAGTATTGTATAGTATGCACATCTGACATGCATGAACCAAAACTTAAAAATATATACCAGCTACAAATGATGGACGAATGGTAATCGACTCGCCTATTTCTACTTCAAGGCAAAAAAATCCAAAAAAAAAAAGTTGACAAGCAAGACCTTTCTTAGTGGCTTTCAAACTGTATTGCTTTCCGTTATTTTTATTGCGGAGTTGTCGTATTCCTGACTCACTTGTTTACATTGCACAGTGCCTGGCCAAAGGCACTAAAGTTGAAGACTTTTCAGTATCCTTGCTAGGGCAATCTCTGCAGCCACTGCCTTCATCTGTAAATATTTTCTGGGGGACTTACTCTGTGACAAACTGGCCATCTCTGAACACATTTGCAAACATATTACAAGTTAAACAAAGCACATATTTTACAACTATACAGCCTTGCTCATGTTTTAGAAGGGTCTTGTTGGTCATATACATAGGTTCATAAGAGATTACTAGGCTAAAGGCTTAAGAGCCCTTACAAGCCTAGCCAATATAACCTGCTTTTACTCAATGGATCATCCCTAGGAGCAAAAGGATGGCACAGGTTTGTGCCTATGCCTTGAGTATTTTACAGATTGCCCCTGTCCATAAGGGACACAGGCGCTACCCAAGGTGTGAAATTGCGATTCCCCATCCACTGATCCAAACTGCATTTGAAGAGGGCCAGAGAAGGGCTCTGTTTAATGTAAATAGGAAGCTTGTTCCAAAGAGGAGGTAATCTGTGAGAGGCACATCTCTCCAGCATTTTTTGTTTGAGTTGCAGACCAGGTTTAGATCTCTAGACCAGGTGACCCTTGTGTCACTTGTCTTGTGGATGTGTAACAGCTCCATCAGGGCTGGATTTGTGATTCCCTTACAGGTTAGGCATAGGGCACCACTTAACAGTTCAATAGGGAATAGAGTAAAGGGATAGGGCTTTAAGTCTACCTGCATAGGACATGTTGTTAATACCCTGTATTTTCCTTGTGAGGAACCTCTAAGGTCACTCCAGCTGTGTAAGTGCCTAGTCAACTACATGACAAATGGCACACTGCACTTGATTACTGGTCTAATGAGGGCTGAGTACACTGGGACTAAAACATCACTGGATCTAGATGCCATACCTTTACTTATAAGTTGTGCCACATAGAAGACTATCTCAGCACTGTGGACACACGGAGGTCAAAGTTCAGGCTACTATATATCTGTATACCTAGATCTCGCACCTTTGAGTCTTGTTGTTATTTGCAGGGGTATTTGACTCCGCAAAGGGTATGTGAATGCAGTTTTTCTCATTTAGTTATAGGCCACGGCTCTGGCACTAATCATCTGTCTTGAGTTAGGCAGTCCCAAAGACATCTACATCACTGGGGATTCAATAACTGCAGTCGTCAACAGTTTTCATCACCCAGAGGCCTTCCACATTAGCCTCGACTTTAAAGAAGTATATTCTGAACAAAAGTGGTCCCAGCACTGACCCTGTGGCACGCCACCAGTAAATGGCCTCTTGTTGGATCCGGACTCACCCACTTTAATAATGTATGCTGTCCATAAGCCAACTGGTTATCCAACTTTTGACATAGGGATCTATGCCCAGTTTTTGAGTTTATTTATAATATTTGAGTGCGGAACAGTGTCAAGTGCCTTGGTCAGGTCAAGCTACACAGTATGCACTGCACTGTTTTACCCTGATCCATGGCCCTAGTGACATTCTCAAAGACGTTCACCAGATTTAGTAGGCATGACCTGCCATTGACAAAGCCGAACTGGGTTGGGTCAAGTGTGTGAGGTTTCCTATATCATTATCAGGCCCAAGATTATTCTTTGCATGGCTTTACACACAAGACTAGTCAAACTTATGGGTCTGTAATTTCCTGGGTCAGTTGATGGTCCCCCTTTATGCAGAGGGATGACGGTTGCTGTCCTTCACTCTTCTGGGACTTAGCTGGTCTGGATGCTGCAGTTAAACAGAGATCCTAATGCGCCTGACAGGTCCTGATTCAAGCTGTTTAAGAGGCAACCTAATATATCGTCAAGGCCCATCAAAGCAGTGTTTTTAGCTTTAGACAGCACAGCGACAACCTCTTCTTTGGTAATATGGTATGGAAGGTACTTCGGCAATAATTGGGGGTGATGGAGAGGTGAAATTTGAGCTGAATTTATCAGACAGCAGATTTGCTAAATCTTCTGGCTGAATATAGGTGATGCAGTCTACACCTAATTCTGCACACTGTTGGGTGTTGCCCTTAAGACTGCGGACATATCTAAAAAATGTCTTATGGTTATCTTTAGCTTTGGAGGCTATTTCTGCCTCAAAGTCTGCATTCAGAGACTTGACTAATTTCCTGATTCACTTGTTTAGACTAACGAGGGACTTTTTGCTCTGTTGTGCACATTCCTTCTTACTTCTCAACAGAATTTTCTTTCTTTTGTTATACAAACTATTAATACCAGGGGCCCACCAGGGTGGCTTGTTTTTGCAGTTTAACCTGGGGTTGTTTTGGTCTAGCACTTCTGTTTCTATGCAATTGTTTATATGGTAGTACAGGTCTTTTGTGTATGCCTTTGCATGGGTGTCTGTGTTCTCTTGGTTTGGGGGAGCATGGAAACTAGCTATGCCATCACTTAATAGGTGGTAAACTGCCTTAGAATGGTTCTTAGAAATTTTGGGGTTAGGTGTACGGTCTAATTTACCTTTATTTCAAGGGAGACCACTTTGTGGTAAGATCTTTCCAGTAAGGACATCACACTTGGTGGGGTGCAGCACTCAACCATATTTGTGAGTACCAGGTCTAAGGTATTTGTACCACTAATGGAAGTGCAGACTAGTTGCTCCCGGGCATTTAAGTTTACAAACTGAAGAAATCTTTGGGCCTGCATGTTACTGGTCGTGTATGCCTCCCAGTTAATGGAGGGGTAGTTAAAATCACTCATGAGTATGGTATTGGGTTGGATGGAGAATGATTCAAATAACTTTAAGTATGATGCATGGGTTTCCTGGTTCATGGTGGGGGTTCTGCAGGGGACTTGTAGCTAGCAAGAATATGGCAATGGACTTTTCCCATGGTTAATTGGATATGGAGTAGCTCAGGAATGGCATATTGTTTGATCAGCCTTGAGGTGTGCTTATCCTTTATGTAGATAGATACACCTACCCTTTGGTTCTTTCATGTTCAGTGGGTGGTCGGAATGTATGAAAGGCATTACATCCATGCACTGCCGGAGTGCTTTCTGTGGCTTTAACCATGTTTCAGTAACTGCACAGACGTCAACATTCTCCACTGAGGAGAGCTTCTAGGGAATGCAGTTTCTTGTTGAGACTCCTAGCATTGATCAGTATCAACTTTAGCTTGTCCTGAGTGGACTCTGCTATATTGGAAGGTTTATCTGTTTGGCAATGCCTAAAAACGCACTGTAGGGAGTGGATAACGTATCCAAAAGCCTAGAGGTGACAGGTGAAGACCATCCATGACAAAGCAGCATGGTCTGTCAACCATGTCCTATCAGGTTGACAAGTATTGCACCCCTTTGGAATGACACTAGTAGCTAAGCCAAAAGTCAATAATCTTCTGTTGATATTGTGGCATCATCCTTGAAGAAGGTAGAATGCTGTTGAATTCTAGGCTCATACCTGCCAGTGGCACATATTCTGAGAGCTGATTCGGTCTCTCTTCATACAGTCCAAAGAGATACATCTCAGACCATTTATGCCCACATGGACTACGACTGAGTCATACTGGTACTTAGGGTTAAGTGACCTGAGTGCTTGCATGATCTAGTGGATCCTGGCCCCTAACAGGCAACTAACTGTAACCTTCTCCTTATCCAGGTACGAACTACATCAGTGTGTCTCACAATGGAGTCTCCTATGACCAAAATATTGGGTTTCACCTTATGGGTTTGGTTGTTGAAACACAATGAGATGTAGTGATGGGGAACTGTCTTGTTTGTGTGCATGTGGAGCTTCTGAGGACTACACCCGAGAGGCCTTTGTTGTTTGGGTAAGTTACACACGAGCACCTTCACATATGTGGGTCTAGGTGTCTGGTCCTTTGTAGGTGCAGTAAGTGGTGTGGGTGTGTGCCACTGATAACCTGTTTGCTGCTTTTGGCATCTCTATGTGAGAATCTAGCCCCCAGTGTCAATGTGTAACTACATCTCTCACATACTATACTTGTCTGTTCCAGAACTAAGTGGTTTTCAGTGTACATAAGACCATTGTTAGACTGCCTCAGGATGCCCATGCCCGCCAAGCTAGATGCAGAGATAGCAGGAAAGTGTCTATCCATCACTGCAGGGCCTAATGTGTACTCTGCAAGGGACTGGAGGGTGTTTGTAACTGGACGAGGGATGGGTGCTTACCCGTTGTAATCTACAGCTAACCTATCCATCGATGCTGCCCAGCACCCAAACCAGATGCTGTTTCAGCAACGACAGTCCTGGGTGCTACAATAAAGTAATCTAGTTCTAAATAGTCCAAACTAAATGCGGAAATGTTGCTCACTGCTCAAACTAGTTGCTCCATGAATAGCGCAGGACTGAGGTAAAATTCCAAGGCTGTTTTTATAAGGAAATGTCATTTTCTGCTGATTGTGTATATACAAGGCACCACTAACCACCGCTGCGGAGAGCAGTTTTGCACAAACATCAGGCTTATATGCTAGCAGAAAAAAAGCTTTTATACCCTAAGGTCAATCAGGCAAGCACATAATAAGCTTTCCACCAACAATACCCATCTCATGTAGGTGAAATCAGCTCTCTCCTACTGCAAGAGTGCAGACTTTTACCCTCTTAATTTAAAATGACTGGCTTGGAGCCAAGTGTTAAGAAACCACAAACAGATGCCCAGTACTTACTAACAAACACTACACAGAGTGTATTCACATGCAGAGCAGCAGTCCTTACAGCAGTTAGAAAATGCAACTTTTTTAAAGTTTAAAGTAAAGAAAAACAATAAATAGCAAAGACGTCTTTCACAGTATAACAAAAACGAGCAATGGAAATACAAAACGATACTTCATTTCATTTTTCTTGCCAAGGATGGCTTCAGATGTTAGGAAAATCTCTCAAAGTCTCTGGCATCGTCGCCAAACTATGAGCAGCTGAGTAAATGAGCCAAGACTTGCACAAACACTATGCTTATATACGAGCAGAAGAAAGCAATCAGGTAAGCACATAATAAGCTTTCCACCAGCAATTCCCAGCTCAGATAGGGGACATCAACCCTCTCTTGCCACAAAAATACAGAAGTTGACCTCTTAATGTAAGCCTAACTGCTGAACCTATTATTTTGTAATTGTACTTTCTTTTTTGTGATAGTCTATGACTGTTACACTCAATGCCATAATGGCCTGGAGCATAAAAAGGGTCATTGAACCAGTGCAAATGCGAAATAAATACAGTTATATATACTTCAATAATGGGTGAAGCCATTGGAATGCTAATCCTTCCACCCAGAAGGGGAATGGTATGCCAACTAGAATGAGTGAGAAATAAAACCAACAGGGCAACAAGAATGCCAGGTGGACAGACAGGTACAAGCTGGTAGAGGGAGAAAAAAAAGACAGACACTTGTCCACGTAGTAACATAACAGTCATGAAAGAAAATGTAAAAATACATTCCTTTTTGTGACTCCACTAATAACTAGGTGAGGAGGAAGAAAACACAGAATGATGGGTAAACTGACAGCTTCATACCACAATTCAGTTCTCACAACAAATGGCTAAAATTAGAAGATAAAATATTAAAAAAAGAAAAAAATGAAGATGAAATGGTAGTAAGTAAGAAAAAATTAAGTTGAAATGGTAGCGAGTTATAAAAAGAAGGGAAGAGGTACTATCTACAGAATTAGGAGAAGATATATTAGGTAAACAGGTAACAAACTGGTCCTACACACTGGATCATTTTCTGTCACAACCCAGGCCAAATGACAACAACAAATGTAAGGCAGTATACAACATGAAGAAAAACAAATGACATCAATACGCAGTACTGAATTAGATACGCACATTTATTAGCCCAGAATTTCATTTAACCTAAACCAGTGTAAACTGCCTAATAAATCTGAACAATAAGAGCTGTAGAAAAATGAAAGCAATCATGGATGATGACAACGACGATGACTATAATTATTACCCCAATAAATACACTAATAAAACAAAATGTATACAGATTTACAGATGTTCAAAATTATATTAGTACTTGTGAGGGGAAGAAATATATTAAAGATGTGAAGAATCAACAAAGGAAATGGAGTTTCTGACAATCTTTTGTTTGTTTGTTTTACTTATTTTTATGTTTTAAAAATCAGGTTAGTCCCACCAGCCCTACGGCCTACTTTGACTAAGGGAAATTTGACCAAAGCAATTAAGAAATTCTCTATCCTTTTTAGTAAGCACAGTGGGATCCTTTATATCCACCTGCGCTACCACCAGTAATCATGCATCATCTGATGGATGGCACACTCATGACAGCCACACTTCCAATGCTGCGGTGCAGTGTCAGTCCTGGATAAAATTAATCCAGGCACTCGGTGCGGGAATGGAACCTACAATCTTTAGATATATCAATATCAAGAGTGTATGTGTGTGTGTGTGTGTGTGTGTGTGTGTGTGTGTGTGTGTGTGTGTGTGTGTGTGTGTGTGCGCGTGCGCGCACACTAATCCAGGCACTCGGTGTGTGAACAGAACCTACAGTCTTTAGATATATCAGTATCAAGAGTGTGTGTGTGTGTGTGTGTGTGTGTGTGTGTGTGTGTGTGTGTGTGTGTGTGTGTGTGTGTGTGTGTGTGTGTGTGCGCGCACGTGTTGCTTGTTGAACCACTGCAGTGCAATCATAACTGACGTTTTACTCAAGCTACTAAAAAAGGTTTAGAGAACCAGTGTGACAATCGTGCACAATGAATCCAAATAAATCCTGTTGGGATGGTGGTGGAGGTGGAGGGGGTCACGAGAGGTATACCACAGGAAATAAACTAGTGTGCAGACTAAAGGAAGAACACGATGAAACATGAAAATGAAAAGCAACAAGAAACAGAGGCAAAACAGGATGCAAGCAGAAAATATAAACCTTAATGCATTTACAACCAGTAGCTATCAATAATTCAACTGCTGCTTTACAAACTTTAAAAAAGACATAACGAGCTTTCATACAAGGAACTCACACTTCAACAATTACCTATTTGTAAACAGTAAAAATGAGCGTGACTACATTTTAGAGATTAATGAGCAATCTAAAAACACCTTTGGTTAAAGAAAGGTTAATAGCGTAAAAGAAACGATACTATATACTAGAAAATAATGTTTTACAGAATCTGCAATGCTTTGCAAGCAAGCATCACAAAATCACTTAGCTTTTAAAACAGCATTTTGCCAACACCCTAAATGACAACTTAAAAGTACACGGCACCAATAATCTCCTGAGCAAAATTACAAAAGAAAAGCTTGCAGGTGAATGCATGCAATGCATGAGTGTGCAACAAAGAACAATCACAGAATCACTGAGCCCATGGCTACACTCACAAAAGGTTCAGCACATAGACAACATTCAGAATTGTGTCACTGAGAAGGTTGTGACCTCAGAGAACAAAATATAAACACAAAGGAAGGGACTGTTTAGCTGCTGCTAAATGGAGGGCAAGTTAGCAATGCAGTCAATCGGAGGGGTGGCTACTTCAAAACAGCGTCACAGAAACTGCAATCAGAATTAGCCCAGCCGTGTCTGATCTTTTAACGGGATATTAGAGAAAGATAAAAATCTGTTGGGTTGGTGGTTGCTACAGGAAAAGCTGCTATACTCAATTATTCTGATATGTCTGTGAAAAGCTGCCCATTTTCTTAAAAAGAAGAATTCACAGTGTGCAATTTTCTGTAAGACGTTTGAGCCACTAGACAGAGACAAGCTAACTAATCATAAATCAGCAGATTTACACAAAGGCAGCTTGATGCAGGACAGCATTTGAGGTGCCTCACAAGCCAATGCAACAACTCCCTTTTTTCAAGGGAGGGGGGATAAAGCATACAATCCACCCTCTGTGTCGAGGGTAGAGTTAAGCCTCACTATTTTAAGAAGTACAACACATTGTTTGGGACCCAACTGGGGTGCCTTTTCTATGTGGTCTGCAACCCCTTCTTAATTCCATGTGGGTTTTTCAACAGATACTCTAGCTTCCTCACACATTCCAAACACAGGTCATTAAGTGAGCTAGCTATCTTCTAAAATTGTCCACAGGTGTGCGTGCATGGTCTGTGTGCACGCGTGTTTGTCCTACAGTAGACTGGCAACCTGTGCACCACAGTTTTTCTGTCCTGCAATTACTGATTGCCAGGACAGGCTCGGGCTCCCATGTATCCACAAAAGGCATTTACTATGTAGCCTAATGGATAAGGCATTGGCCTCCTAAACTAGCAATTGTGGATTCAAGTCTCATTTGGGATGATATAATATTGATATAAGTAGAGTTTTTTTTTTAGTTGGGGGATGACACAATGGATAAGGTTTTTACCTCGCAGACACAAGGTACAAGGTTTGGTTCTCATCTTTGAAAGGGAAATTGTCTAAGCTTAAAATGACTCACAAGGGTAGCTAGCCTAGTACTTGCCTATTGAGCCTAAATGAATGTTTTAGGTTGAGGACTTGAAATAATGGTTAAGGTTTTTACCTCACAGGCACAAGTTACAGAGTTTGACTTTCACCTTTGAAGAGAAATTCGCTAGGCTTAAAATCGCCTGCAAGGGCAGCTAGCCTAGTACTTACCCATGAACCTATGCATAAAGCAAGTACTGCAGGATGAAAGTTCAGATGCACTACAAAAAAAAAACTATTTGGCAGTCCCCAGTCAAGGAAATTTCAAAGATGCAGGTGAACTGGAAGCAATAGGGATAAAAAAGCTAAGAAGCAGCAGGGGTATAAAATGTAGAATTAAAATAACCCACAGAAATTCCCGAACAACAGGTCCACATCTATAGTCAGTCAAATGCAGGCCCCAAATGTCCTACATTGCTGAAAAGTTTGGGGTGGGACACTAAAGCAGAAGGACCTTCAATTAATCTAGGCATTGCTGCACTAGGGAATTTCAGTAATAGGAAGGGACTGAAAGCAGGTTTAAAACTGGGCAGTGCTGTGTGCATGCATTTAAAATGTGTCCTCTGTTGCCTGCTAGCTGCGTGAATCACACAAACTTCAGAGCATTTGAGTGCAAGAAATTCTGAATAGTAACTACTGTTCTGTCAGTCTCCATTTCAGTTGTCTTAACTGTAAAAACACTCTGGCTGACCAGTACTGGGAGACTCTCTAGGAGCACATTAAGTGAAAATAATCCTCCTAATCTGCCCCCTCACTCCACATTGTTTTCTCTATGGGAGTCTGTTCACTGTAACTAATTTGCTATCCTTAACTTTTGAGTTCCCACTGTCCTCCTTATTTCCCATTAAGTTAAGAAAATATCAATAATAAAATATTACAGGCAATCTTGTGCTCATCTCCAGCAGGAGACCCCCTTTATCTCTGTCCCACCCACACAAGGGCCATTTACTATCACACCTTACATAATGTCCACCCTCCCTACTGACACATACGTTGTCCTGACCTGACCACCACCTACCACGTTACTTCTCTTTTTCACATTCAGTATTCTACCTTTACAGGGCAGTTTAAATACACAGAATTAAGACTATGAGTGCTTCGCCCCATAGACCTGGGTTTGATCCCTCAGTCTCCATTTTTTTTTTCACTGCGTAACTGAGCAAGTCACTTAACCAGTTAACATTGTCAGGTCACTTATGAAGAAGATGCATTTGTGCCTAGTAGTTTTACCTGGCTAAAAATTAACAAAAGGAACTGGATGATTGGATTATTATTCACAAATTCCCCCCTAGTTTGAGAGGTCTGACCCTTCTAGTTAGAAGATGCTTAGGCTGAGGGTGGTTACTGGCAAGGTGTAGGTAGTTGTATGACTTTGCATCCTTGTAATTCCTATGAAACAAATAAAATAAAAGAAACGAAACCATTCTTCCACATCCATCCTATCCCTATATTCCTCTTACACACTTAACATTAACTACAGCATCCCACACACAGTGACTAACATTATAACTTCAACATTATAACTTCTCCAATGTCACCTTGACAGCCAGCCAGCTTTTTTGTTTCAACTGATATAGCCTTGTTAAAAGAAAATATAGGACTTTTCATATTGGCTATTTATAACACCTCTGCCTTATTATTTCCTTCCTTTTTACACATGCAGTCTCTTGGGGGAATGAATGATGAAATAAAACTAGAATCGCACAATAATTTGATGCTGACTGGTGAGGGAGCATCAAACAGGACTGGAAGATTAGGAAAGCACAATGGTGTAAAATCTTACCATAACTGACGTTGTCCTTCTCTTCACTGCTGCAGTATTCTAAACACAAGGGATCTCCCGCCCAGGGCAGCCCAACCCTAGGCCAGTCTACCAAAACCTCATGATTTTGTATGTGCCGTACGTGACACCTATGCTCCCCACACAAAACATAGGGCATAAAACAGATGTACACATGCAACTACCCACAACAGAACTGCCCCAGGAGAGAACAGTCTCTCTAGGATAAAGGAGTCCATGCACATCCAGAAGGAAAAGGAAAACTCACAGCCAGATGGGAATCTAAAATAAAAACCAGAACAAACAAGGGGGGGGGGGGTTGGACGGAGGGAGCAAATATTGCATATGTGAAGAGAAAAACATCTACTGTTATGGTAAGACTTTACAAAGCTATATTATGTCCTTCTATGTCACTGTTGCGGTATTCTAAACAGAAGGGAGAGTACTCAACAAACCCATATAAAATGGTTGTAGCAAAACCTGCTCTGGGCCTAGAAGCCATATCCAACTTATGCTTACTAAAAGGTATGCAGTGAAGACCAAGCAGCAGCTTCAAGGATGGAACTGGTGTCGAACCCCTTGAAGAAGACACCAGATGAGACAACAGCCCTAGTGGAATGAGCTCTAACAGAAGTAGACAGAGAGTTGCCGTGAAAAGTATAGATATTCAGGAGCAGATGGTTTTCTCAGAAACAGCCAAATCGAATGTCCTGGGATGAAAGAAAACAAAAAGCTGATCAGACATACAAATGGGCTTAGTTTTATCCAAATACTACCTGAGCTATCTGTGCCAATCCAAGGTATGCAGGACCCTATCACTAGCAGACTGAGAAGGGAAAAACGAAGGGCATTGTACCGACTGATTCAAGGACAACTCATTTACTACTTTGGGCATAAAAGTGGGATTAGTACAAAGCAGCACTCTGTCCCTGTGGGAAAAAAAAAAGAGGAATGGCCATAAGGGCCTGGAGCTCAGAAACCCACTAAGCAGAAGTGCGAGCCAGAAACAAACCAGTCTAACAGGTACAATGTTGTAAATAAACTGAATCTGTAGGCTCAAAAGGAGCCTTGAGTCAATTTATTCAAAACAAAATGAAGGTCCCAAGGAGGATGAATAACTTTCCTTGGAGGCCTAAGATGCAGGGCACCTTTAAGAATTTGTTTGACCTCAAAACAAGAAGCCAAAGGAGGATTTCAGGGCAGACAACCAGAAATGGCTGACAAGTGGGCCTTCACAGAAGAACAGGCCAGGTCAGACTGGAACAACTCACACAAATACGAGAAGACTAAAGCCCCCCCCCCCCCAACACACACACACACACACACACACACACACACACACACACACACACACACACACACACACACACACACACTTAAAAAGGGTCCTGGTTACAAGTATGGCACTAGACAGAAAATCTTTTCCATTTGGACACACAAGATTTTCTGGTTGAGGGTTTCCTTGCCTCCTGTAAAATCCCGAGTATGTCCTCAGAAAACAGGTGCCTGAAAGGGATCAAAACCCTATTACCCACAGTTTCAGTTGAAGAGTGGACAAGTGAGGATGGATGACAGACCCCCTTGCCTGTGTGAGGAGATCCAACTGGTAAGCTAACTTGTGGTGATTACCCCTAGCCAGAAGCATTTAGAATGGGAACCAGTACTGTCTTGGCCAAAGAGGAGTCACCAGCAAGATTTTTGGGGAGTCCAGCTGAATTTTCTGCAGGACACTTAGAACTAGAGGAAGAGGAGGGAAAGCATAAAGAAACATCCCCTTCCAAGGAAAAGAGAGGGCATCCGTCTTCCATGACAGATGGCATGCCACTCTGGAACAGAAGAGAGGAAGCTGCCTGTTCAGAGGGGAGGCAAAAACATCTACCTGAGGAATGCCCCACTGATGGAGAATGTCCAGAAAGAAATCTCTGTGAAGCATCTATTTGTGAGTCTGCGTTTTGGACCTGCTCAGTGAGTCTGCCACTAGATTGTGCTCTGAAGGAATGTATGCTGCCTGAAGAGTTAACCAATAACTGACAGCCACCTCCCAAGCCTGAAGAGACATCCTGCAGGGGAGGTAAGATTTTGTGCCTCCCTGTTTATTGATATACCACATCACTGTAATATTGTCTGTGTACACCTTCAAGGGGCCGAGAGAAAACATGGGATGCAATGCTTGAAGGACCAGAATCAGAGCGGTCATCTCTGATGCTGATATGGACTGACTTCTGACGAGGAGGCCAGAGGCCCTGAATGTTCAGGTGACCAAAAAAAGTCCATCACCCCACGTCTCAGGCATCAGTGAACAGTTCTTGAGAAGGGACTGGAGGCTGAAAGGGCAGGCCTGGGTTAAGAGCAAACTTTTGAATCCACCACTTGAATCCCTTCTTTAGACAGGGAAGGACAGGTACGCTGAAATTCAGAAGGTGACAATGCTGAAGCTAAACTGACTTGAGCTACCACTGAAGCTTCCTCAAATGCAGTCTGGCAAGAGAGAGCACTGAAATAGAAGAGGACATGAATCCCAGGGCCTAAAGAAACTCCATGGCTGGCATGCCAGTTAGAGAAAGAAGAGACTGAAAAAAGGCCATCAATGGCAAAAGCTTTTGGAGGTGGAAGAGAGGCCAACACTGGCACTGTCTGAAACCTGCATCCCAGATACACATGATCCTGACAACGAGTAAGGCTGAACTTTTGGAAGGTGATAGTGAGCCCTAGACTTTGAAGAAGGGAGATGGTGAACTCCAGATCCTTTAACAGGAGTCTGGGAGAAGGCACCTGAAGCAAGAGGTCATCTAGATAAGGAAAATATGAATGCCTTGGAGCCTGGAGAAAGCAATCACAGAGGTTAGACATTTTGTGAATACCCTTGGGGGAGTAGAGAGGCCAAAGTACAAAGCACAGAACTGAAAATGAAAGGAAGAAACAGAGAAACATAAAAACTTCCTGAAAAAGAGGGTGAATAGGATTATGAAGATAAGAATCTAAGACACAAGAAAAGCCTGGAGTAATAAAAGAGGAAACGTGGTTTGAAGAGTAAGCATCCAAAAAGAAGGGATCTTGAGAAAGGTGTTAAGCAGGGAGAGATCCAGAATAAATCTCTGAGTGCCCTCCTTTTGAGAAACCAGGGACATCCTAGAATAAAAATCATTTCCCACTTGAGAAGTAGGACAGGTTGAATGGTTCCTTGGTTCACCAGGGACCCTAGAACCTCTGGAAAATAAGGAAGTTGCCCTACAGGAGGTTGAGGAATCTCTAAAAAAGGAGGGAGAGACTTCTATAGAATGAAGTAACCCTGATGGATGACAGAAATAACCCAAGAGCCTGAAGTGATGAGACGCTAATTTGGAAGACAAAGGGAAAGCTGAATGGACAAAGGAACCTAATCTAAAGGAATGTGAGCTGTCAAAGAGAATCAAGCTTATCAGATAAAGGAGGCTTCTGGGCCACAGAAGTCAGAGAAGCCTTAGCAGTACGTGCCTTCCTACAACCCCTCCTGCCCTTGGTGCCCTGGCAGAGCTGCCTGAGAACAAAAGTAGATCTAGAAGGATAATTCCTCTGGAACTTATAGAGATAGGAGAGACAGAAATATATGTTTA
Organism: Protopterus annectens; assembly: GCF_019279795.1. NCBI lineage: Eukaryota > Metazoa > Chordata > Ceratodontiformes > Protopteridae > Protopterus > Protopterus annectens. The sequence continues at coordinate 947,376,717 of NC_056726.1, forward strand.
TGGTCCTACAAGGCTTTCCCTTTCTATTGAAGGGACTTAAAGAGGTCAGCAGCAGCAACAGTCCCAAAAAGATGTTTATTATCCAAAGGAGCATTCAACAAATTGGCCTTAATGTCCTCAGGCACAGACTAGAGATGAAGCCAAAAACAACGCCTCATGACAGCCCCAAAAGCTGTAGCCCTGGAAAAGGAAACATTGGCATTACAGCTACAATTAATAACATGGCAAGCCACTTGAGAAGCAAATAAGAGAGAGGATTTGCGTTCAGAATCAGGAAGGTCAGAAAAAATCTAACAAGGCTGAGCAATCAAAGCGACAGCATACCTGATAATCTGGGTCTGGTAATTAATATCCCTAAAGGCCAAAGAAGAAGCAGTGTAAATTTTCTTACCAGTACTCGATTGCCCAACTATCCTTGTCAGAAGGCAACATTTTGGAAGAGGGCAAGAGCTTAGAAAGTTTGTCAGAAAAGACTGACACCACAGCAGGATCAGCAGAAGGACATTTAAATAAAAACTGACAATCCTCAGAAACTTTATACAACCTATCAGGTTTCTTAGGAGCAGAAGCTGAGAATTGGGAAACTTGGAAGCTGCAATGAAAGTGTCTAACAAGGCAGCCAACACAGGAGGAACTGCTGAAGGTTTAGCAGTATCCACCTGAAGCAACTCATAATATCTTCTCACAGTATCAGACACTTGAGAATCCAACTTAAAGTATTCCATCATCCTAGCAATTGTGTTCCCAAGAGACAATTCCTTAAAAGAACACTCATGACTAATAGGCTCTTCCTCATCAGAACCATAAGCCAAATGTGAAGGCATATGTGAAAAATAGGACAAAGACCCCTCATCAGACACTGAATCCGCATCCAAGGAATCTGGTTCCCTAATCTGTTTAGAAGGATTAGAGATCCAAGGAGGTGCAGGCACCAAAACCCCTTTAGGAGGCTTCAAGGCCATCAAAACAAGAAAACAAGCCCTGAGTAAACATTGCCATTCCCTTTGAGGATCCTTAGAACGGATCAAAACATGCTTAATTTTTTTGTGTGTTTTCTTGGAAGGAACCTCAACCCTAACAAACACTGGAAGTTCCAACCTTTGGCGAGATTCATTAAGAGAATCCAAAACCTCCTCCCTGACCAATATCTGCAGAATCCATCTAGGAACCTCTAAGATAATCAACTACAGTTACCCCTCAATGTCTGGAGCAGACGCCTGCAAAGCCTCAGAAGACAAGAGAAAAGACAGATCCATACTGGCCACCAGTGGGGTTGCAGCAGAGGAATCCAATGTAAAATGCCAAACAACCCACAGAGCTATTACCTGCTTCTAGAGGGATATCTGGTGGAGGCTTGGCAGCTAAAGAATTTGGCCAAGACTTCTTGGCCTACTCCTAGTGGGAGTATCTCTGGGTTAAGGGATTCTGCCATAGTACCCTAGTCTAACTGTTTAAGCCGTTGGTTTTCAAGATAAATGGTCAGGGAAGACAAACTGTTTCTGAGTGCCTTAGGCACAAATGTCTTACAGATACTCTACAAGAGGTATGGTTGTGGTAAGTACCCAAATAAAAAAGACACTGTTCATGATGATCCTCATGGGGAATCTACCTCCCATACTGATATTTTCTCTTCCTGGATGACATGAACTCTGTAGCAAAATAAAATACAAGACCAAGAAAAAAGAAAGAAAGAAAAAAAAAAACAACCACAATGGGGCACGTATCTGACAGCTAGGTATTCAGTACAGTAACAAGGCGTTCAGACCAACTAGCAATAATGGCATTTGAACTGGGCAGTAAAGAAGTTCTGGGTAGTTGATCTGTACATCCCTTTTATGCCCTATGTTCTGTGAAGGGAGCACAGGTGTGATGTACGGCGAATACAAGACCAATAGGTTTTGGTATACTGGCCGAGCATCAGGCTTTCCTGGGTGGGAAATTTCTTCTGTTCAGAATACTGCAACAGTGATATAGGAGAACATCAAATGTTCCTAATTTAAAGCACTGGTGTAAACAAGTAACCAAGTCATTGAAAACAGCCAAGGCCCACGTTTGTCACTTTACATGAACTTCAACCCAATTACATCACTTTGCAGACATAATGCTACTCATGAACTAGGACTTAACATGTTCTGCTGCTTACATCTCCCCAAACCAAAATGTCATCATCCAGAAGCAGATTATTTAAACTGGAACCTGTGCACTGAGAGAGAGCCTTACAAGACTATCTGCAAATATATAGAGCTGAGTATGTTTTTCTGCATTATTCTGTATTATAGAGCTAAATTGTTGCTTAGCTATCTGTTGTCTTACTGTTCTGCAAATATACAGAGATCAGTATACATTTTTCTGGTTTTATAATTTGCACTGTGATTCCTCACATCTCTGTTGAAACTGTCTTCCCCACCCCCACCCCCTCCCTGTTCTTGGTTGTAGTTTAAATTTGATGGCTTTTGCAGTGTCCGCCCCACTGTAGATTTGATCTAGGACACTCCCCCAGTCCCATCTCTTTACCGCATTCTACCTAATAAACCCTTTCTGCACTTGCTTTTAGTCCTTTTTAATTTAATTACATTTTTTCAAACTGTGTGTGGACTAATATTGCTACATACTCAAGTGTACCAGCTTGCACTGCATGTGAATTGTTTTTACTACTGTTTTTGCTACTTTTCTGGAAAAAAAAATGTAAGCCTGTTTCCTACCTTTCCTGTAATTAGTGTTCCAGATACAGATTTGCTGTATCCAGGACTGTTTGTAAGCTTCTGAGCCCCCCAAGCCTTTCTGTGTTGGAGGAACGCCTTCTAGCTTATCAGTGGGAGTGGTAAGCATCAGGTAACCTGTCTACCACATAAGGAGTGGTTCTGGCCCAGAATTTGTAGTTATTGGCCGTTTGGGCGGTCTTCTATCTCTCTCAACTTTCTGATTTGAAGGCCTGCATTTGCACTTGTTTCTGTCCTGTAACTCCTGGGCCCATCTCATTTGCTCACTCAAAAAAAATTTATCTGCTTTAACTGTATTTGTGTTTCTTCCTATTTTATTTTGCTTTTGTGTCATCTTAATAGTACTCAATTGTATTTATTACTGCTTGGTGTAACTCCTTCTATGCCTTTTAGTTTAAGCACTTGGGCTTCAAACCAGTAGTTTTACATTAAGAAGGTTTGTGGTCTGCACTGTAGTGGCAGAACAGGTAGCTTACATTCTTATAAGTTGGGAACTGCTGAATGAGGGCTCAGTGTCTGTTATTCTAAAAGTGTATTAATTCTGGTTTAAGCACTTGGGCTTCAGGCCAGTTATTTTACATTAAGAGGGTTCGTGGTCTGCACTCTTGTGGAAGGAGAGGCTGGACTCTGCTCTTCTGAGCTGGGAATTTCTGGTTAAAGGCTTATAGTGCCTGCATATTTGAACTGCTTCTTACTGAAATTGGTACACCTTGTTTGCTGTAGCATAGACTAGATCCAGGCCTGCTGAATCTAGCTTTGTTTGTATAACTTAAGCACTAATCCAGGCATTCTTTAAAGTATTCAATTGTATTTATTACTGCTTGGTAGTAACTTGATTAAAGTGTAGCTATCATTCTAAGTCTTTTGGATTAAGCACTTGGGCTTCACACCAGTTGTTTTACATTAGGAAGGTTTGTGGCCTGCACTGTGGTGGCAAGACAGGTAGTTTACATCCTTCTAAGTTGGGAATTGCTGATTGAGGGCTCAGTGTCTGTTATTCGAAAAGTGTATTAGTTCTGGTTTAAGCACTTCGGCTTCAGGCCAGTTATTTTACATTAAGAAGGTTCGTGGCCTGCACTCTTGTGTGAGGAGAGGCTGGACTCTGCCCTTCTGAACTGGGAACTTCTGGTTAAAGGCTTTTAGTGCCTGCATATTTGAACTGTTTCTTACTGAAATTGGTACACCTTGTTTGCTGTAGCATAGACTAGATCCAGGCCTGCTGAATCTAGCTTTGTTTGTATGCTTGTTGTTTGTTTGCTTATTTCCCTGAAACGCTAATTCCACCTAAAACGCAGCTTTTCAGCGCTTCTGTGGATCCCTAGTGATATCTGCATTGCTTTCTGTACTTTTTTCCTTGTTTCACTTGAAAGAAAGTTACTGTTTGTCATTTTTGCATTTAAGTTACCTGTAACACATTGCATTTAAGTTACCTGGCACTTGCTCACTAAAGCAATTATATAAGTCAGCACTGAAAAATTAAAAGCACTACACCCTCACAAACTCCGCTTGAGTACCTTGTTCCCCATTGGCCATTTATTTTCAATTATAAAGGAATTCCCAATACTATTCTAGCATGTCCACAGGTCAGTTGTCAATCTCCTCTCCGGTCCAGCTGGTGAATCTGGGAATCTTGAGGCAATGTTACAACCGCCTCATGTACACAGACAACCCTCTCCTCCTCCCAACAAATTCCAACACATGTGAGAGATGCAACCATATAGCCAAACTAGAGGCTAAGCTCTCTCAACTCAGTACTGGCGTAACCAGTCAGGAGGAGAAGGAAACCACCCTCACTACAATTCCAGTCTCACTTAGACCTACCACGACAGCAAACCAAACACATAAACACACAAAAACATACTCGGAGGCTCTAATGAATGATGCCACAATATGAAGACAAGATGATCAATTTCAACAATTGGCTTAAGTATTGGTGTCATTCAAAGGGGATCCAATGCCTGTCAGCCTGGGATAACATGCTCGACAAGCCACGATGCTTCGCTAGGGACGGCTTGCACCTGTCACCCCTGAGCTTTCGGATATTGGCAAAGGCTCTTGCTTCCCCCATAGTGCCTTTTTTAGGCAAGGCTCAAAAGACAAACCCACCTCCATAGGTATCACAAGGGATAAGAAACTAAGAGTAATGCTACTCAATGCCAGAAGTCTAAACCTCAAGATGCACACACTCGAAACTCTCCTTAGCATGGAGAACATTGATATCTGTGCAGTAACAGAAACCTGGTTCAAGGCTCCCGAGAGCACCCAAGCACTACCAGGTTATACCTCATACCATGCTTTTCGGCCCCAAAACTTGGACCGAACCACAAAAAGAGGGGGAGTATCAATATTCGTCAAAGATACCCAGACCTCCAGGTTGGTGGCACAGCACGAAGCATCAGAGACTATCCATGTGCAACTAACAGTGGGTAAAACTGCCTTCCAGTTTATAGCCTGCTACAGACCACCCTCCCAAACCCAGGAACCCCACTCGGCCGTCCTGAGAACACTGGAAAATATGAAGGTCTCTCCAAACACCATTATATTGGGCGACTTCAACTACCCAAACATAGACTGGGAGCATTACTCTAGCTCCAACACCCTAGCCCAAAGGTTCCTAGAATTTATAAACTCAAATGCTATGGAACAACTTGTTACCACTCCCACAAGAGGGGAAAACATACTGGACCTGATCATCACCAACATGAAGACTCTATGCTCCAGAAGTGTATCCCTCACTGGTAAGATCAGACCATAAACTAATCTCACTGGATATTCACATCCTGACCCCACCCCCTGCCCAGAAAACCACAGTGAAAAACTTCTCTAAAGCAAATTTCACATTCCTCAAAACCGAGATGGAATCCTTCAAAGCCCCCGAGCCTGTGGAAAATACGGCCCAGACTGCAGAATCCTTTATAAACGCATTCTATGAACACCTTCAGGAATGCATGGATCATGCAATCGCAAATAAAACCAAGACCCAATCCTCCAAAGGCAGATGTCCTGTCTGGTGGACCCCAGCCATAAACAAACTATACAATAGAAGGAGGAAGCTACTACATGATAGAGCAAAATCCCAAAAAGGGAAGGCATCTCTGATCAGTATTAGCAAAAAACTACAGGCACTCATAATCGTCTAAGGCCAGCTTCGAGAGAAAAATTGCACAGGACACTAAGGATAATCACAAGGCTTTCTTTAGTTATGTTAGGAACCTGGGTGGGAATTCCCAGATATGCTCAGAATTACTCCAAAATGACAAAAAATACATCGAACCCACAGACATTGCCAACATCCTAGCTGACAGGTTCAGTGCAAACTTCTCCCCCCCCACTAAAAGGGCAAATATCTATCCCAGCAGAGTGCTGCCCCCCTGACATCTCAGATGCTCAGGTAAGAGCCGCCCTCTCCAAAGCAAAAAGCACAGCATCAATGGGACCAGACGGTGTCCCGGGCTGCGTCCTACATGAACTCCAAGAAGAGCTAAACCCAAACTACTGTTCAATCTCAGCCTTACTACAAGATATGTACCCAAAGAGTGGCGTACAGCAACAGTGGTCCCTCTCCACAAAGGTGGTGCCTCAACAGATCCTGGAAACTATCGCCCCATAAACCTGACTAGCTTGGTCTGCAAAGCTATGGAAAGGATCATCATGGACCTCATAAATAAAGATATTGGGGACCTACAGACACTGGATCCTACCCAGTTCAGCTTTGTTAAGGGCAGATCCTGCCTCTTAAACCTGGTCAATTTCTTTGAAACAGTCACCAAGGCCATTGACGAGGGGAAGGTGGTCCACACAGCCTACCTGGACCTCGCAAAAGCCTTCAATACCCCACTCGGGCATTATAGATAAGCTCACCAGCTTAAATATAAACTCCTATATCACTAGATGGGTTGCAAACTGGCTCAAGGACAGAACCCACATGGTTAGAATTGCTGGAGCCATGTCAGACTCCAAACCAGTTACAAGTGGCGTTCCACAAGACTCAGTCCTGGGACCTCTCTTGTTCGGTATATATTTCTCGGAGGTACAGGCCAACATGGAAGGACTGTGGCTGACCAAGTTCGCAGATGACTGCAAACTGGGCGCCATAATCGACTCTCCAGCTGACACAAACATCCTCCAAAAGGGCCTCATAGAAACAGACAACTGGTGTCAGAGCCATGGCCTTAAGCTAAATGCCAAAAAGTGTATAGTCATCCCCTTCGGCAAAAACAAAGTGCCCACAAATTACCACATAGGTGGTAATCCATTAAGTACAGAAGAAGTAATTAGGGACCTGGGGACCCAAGTTGATAGCAATCTCTCATATGACAACCATGTGGCCAAAGTGGTTAGAAAAACATTTTATATAGCCCACCTAATCATGAAGGGATTCACATCTAGATCAGGGGAGGTCATCGTGCCTCTTTACTCATCCCTCATCAGGCCCATAATTGAGTACAATGCCCCTTTTGGGATGTACCTTACCAGACACCTGCAGCAACTGGAAAGACCCCAAAAGTACCTCACCAAGAGGATCAAAGGGCTCAAACAGATGCCATATGCTGCCCGGTTAAAGAAACTCCAGCTCTACTCAGTGGCATACCGCCTGCTCAAAGGCGATCTGTGCCTGACGTATAAAGCCATGTCCAACCCGGAATTAATGGACATGCTGCACCTCAGAAAATCCAAATCCCATCTAGCTACGCGCTCGAGAGACTTGAACCTCAGCACTGAAATAAATAGGACATGCTAGAGGGACAGATTCATAACCCAGAGGCTCCCTTCACTCTGGAATAAAATCCCAGTCCAGGTTAGGCAGAGTCCCTCATTGACTCTCTTCAAGAGGAATCTTGATGAGTGGATGGGAGATTGTAGGTTTACCCTGGGTATCACTTATGTGTCACTGTTAGACAGAGGCACAGTATACTAACCTCAAAAAAGGGCATATCAAAATTAATTTAAAATGGGTGGCGAAAGCCAAACACACTCTGGCTAGGCTTATAAATGCCCTAGGGCAGATAGCCTAGTATGAACCTATGAACCTATTGTTGAAGCTGCTACTATAAACAGAATAAACACACTAAGCCTGATTCCAAGAGACTTGCTCTCAGTGCAAGTGACTTACTCTAGTGTAAGCTTATCCGGATTCCAAAAGACTTGTTCTCAGTGAAATTTACTTCAGTACAAGGCCTACCTATAAACAGGCTTAGACCTGGGGACCAGATTCCAAAAGACTTGATCTGAGAACAAGTCTTTTGAAATCTGGCCCAGTGCATTCTCCATCTTTGTCCCTTATATCAGTCTAAAGGTTGCAGCTCTTTATGTACACTTCTGTTGCTGAGAAAAGCACCCTTGGTAAAAATCAAAAACCGATTTCATGGATATTAATTATGCCCTGGGAGTCATTCTAGTCAGGGGATTAAAAACAAATGTAAGCACTTGGCAGAAATTAAAGAGAGAGAGATCCTAGGTTAGAAAGATATAAACAGATGAAAAGGTGTCTGATCAAGAACTGTCTGCATACCAAGATTCTCTCCCCTATAGTCCCAACCTCCAAAAACAACACTACTTGCATAGTGTCGGGCATAAAACGGATGTTCAGGCATACCATTCCCATAACTTCTTTGCCATCATTCTGAATGCTGTTTCTAACCGTTGGTCTCATGTCTGTTTTCTGCATTTTTGTGATTACTCTTGTTTGCTGAAGTCCTCATCGTTGCAGATAAGTATCCAGTTGGGGTTTTGTATTTTTTTGTGCTGTTTGGAGTTTATGTCATCCAGGAAGGGTAAATGCCAGTGTGGAAGACAGATTCCCCATAAAGGCTGCCACAATAACTGCCTTTTTTATCTAGCAGCTTCTCACGAACATACGTCTTGTTCAAATTGTCAGGCGTCTGTCCTGAAAACCCTTTGTAGTAGGCTTTCTTCGCTTTCATTGTATCTTGAGAACCAGCATCTTAAGCTTCTTGCTAAAGATACAATAGAAGGAACTTCCTGCCCTGAGGGTCAACCATCAGGGAAGAAGAAGGTGAAAAAGGTAAGACCGGAATCTTCCACTGTCGAGCCTCTGCCGGCTGTTTCTCTCGAGGTTGTTACAAACCCAGAGGCTTACCTGGCTGTGTTGTCAGATTTCTCTGCCATGTCCAGGTTGGAGGCCAGCGAAGATCTGGCAGGCAGCACATCCGATGATGCTTTGCAGGCGTCCGTTTCGGACATTCAAGGGGAACCACAGTTGACTGTTTCTGATGAGTCAATGTGGGTTCTGCGGATTCTTATTAGGGAAGAAGGTCCTACTACGTTTGTCAAATGCCGTCGAGTCAGAGCTTTCTCAGTTTTCTGGGGTGGGCATTCCCTTAAAAGAGAAACAGAAGACGAAAGATGTTTCTTCTGCTCCTAGGGATCCACAAAGTGAGTGGCAAGCCTTTACTCAGGGGTTATTTAACACTTTACTGTCATTAAGGCTTCCTCAGGGGTTTCGGTTCCTGCTCCTTCTTTGTCCTTTTCTCCACTTAAAAGGCCCAGGGAATTGAATTCTTCTGAGGAAGAGTTGGATTTTGATGAAGAATCCCTTACGTATTCTACTTAGATTCCTTCTACTTTAGACTATGGGTCACAGGAGGAGGAATCTAATAGTTCAGATACGCCTTCTGAGGAAATTTCCTTTGGGGACACAATCTCTAGGCTGATGGAATTTTTTAAGTGGGACTGTGCCCAAGGACTCTGATATCCATAACCGGTACTATGACCTACTATAGACAGAATCTCCTAAACCTGCTGCTATTTTTCCTGTTTTAGCTGCTTTACTGGATGCTTTTTCCAAAGCCTCTAAAGCACCTGATTCTCTGACCCCTGCTCCTAAGAAGATGCCTGAGGATTGTTCCTTTTTGTTCAAATGTCCTGCTGCTGACCCCTCTGTGGTGTGTGTAGCCTCTGATAAGCTGTCTCAGTTGCTTCCTTTGTCCAGGTTACTGCCTTCTGACAAAGACAGCAGAACCATAGACAGGCTGGGTAAGAAGGTTTATACTTCGGCTACCCTAGCTTTTAGGGCAAATTATTATCAACCCATACATCTAGGTATGTGTTGGCTATTTCTCAGGCTTGTCAACTTTTTTCTCATCTTCCAGACTCAGAAAAAATCTTCTGCTCTTCCCTCACTAGGGACATCCTCTCAAGTAGTTCATCATTCTATCAAATATAGTTATGATGCAACAGATGCCTCTTTTAGGGCTGCTGCTTTTGGTTAAGCAATAAGGCGGCATTCTTGGTTTAGGCTTCAACCTTTACCCGATGATATTAAGCCTACGTTGATGGATGCTCCTCTGGATAATAAAATTTTGTTTGGGGGAAGTGGCTGCTGGTATGTTTAAGTTTCTTCAGGACAAGGGGAAGGCCTTACAGGAGCTTAAACATGTGTTTGCTTCCCTGTGCCTAAATTTCAGAGAAACTACACTTCTAAGCCAGCCTTTGTTCGTAGGCAATCTTGCCCTCCTGCTAAAGGTAAAAAGGATGGTAAATGGTCTCCCCCTGCTAAGGCCAATCAGACTGCAGGGATTCAAAAGCCATCCTTTCCTGACAAACCAGGTGCTGTCTGATGCCTGTTCCCAGCCACATTCCTCTTTCTCTTCGCCTCTCTCTTTCTTCTCCTATTTGGCTTTGAATTACCCAGGATTCTTGGGTTCTGTCAATCATTTGTCAGGGGTAATTCATGGTGTGGATATCCCATCCTGCTTTTATGGGCATTCCTCACCTCCTCGGGAACAACTTCCTCTTTTCCCAGAGGTTCATTGAGACCTCTTGTCTCAGAGTACTATCCAAGAGGTGCCTGTGTCCCAAAGGGGGAAAGGGTTTTATTCAAGAATGTTTCTAGTGCCCAGAAAAGGGGGTACTTGGAGACCAGTTCTAGACCTCTCTCATCTAAACACTTTTCTGAAGATGAACAAACCAAAAAATAATAAAAGTGCACCACGCCTTCCTTTCGGATATTGTCTCTTCAGACTCTGTTTCCTCACTTGCTCCCTCAGGCCTTTCTGGTGTCTCTGGATCTCAAGGATGCTTATCTCCATATTACAATCCATCCTCTTTTCAGGAAGTTTTTGCATTTCTCTGTTGCTTCCTGGCATTTTCAGTTCTGCGCTTTGCCCTTTGGCCTTTCTATTTCCCCAAGAGTGTTCACCAAATGCCTCGCTCCTGCGATTGCTTTTTGCAGACTTGAAGGGATTAAAATATTTCCTTACTTGGACAACTTGCTGATTCAGGCATCCTCTTCAGATGTCCTTTTGCAAAATTTGCTTTGCCATTCCTCTTCTTCAGAGCCTGGGGTTCACAATAAATTCCAAAAAGTCTTCCCTGACTCCTCAGGAACATGTCTTTCTGGGTTGCAGGATTCAGGCAATGCCAGTGCTGGCATCCCTGCCTCATACAAAGGCCTTAACTCTCATTTCTTACTTTCAAAATCTTCTTCCCCTGGCCTCCATTACAGCCAGGGAGAGTCTGAGAGCTCTGTGTTTCATGGCTTCCACCATTCTGATGCTCCCTCTGGCCAAACTCCACATGAGGAAGATCCAGTGGTTTCTGAAGTCAGTGTGGGTTTAACATGCACATTCTTTAGACTTTACACTTCCTCTTCTTCCTTGTCTCAAGAAGGAACATCTCTGGTGGATTCAGCAGTTGTCTCTGAATCCAGGGTCCCTTTTCATCCCCTCTTCCCTCTCAGGATCTGTTCACAGACGTTTCAGATATGGGATGGGGAGCAACATTTGGCTCCCTGAAAGGTACAGGAAGTGTGGTCGCCTCGTCAGCAGAAAGAGCACATCAGTTTCAAAGAGATAAGAGCTCTTATGCAGGCTCTTCAGGCCTTTCATTCTCTTTTCTCTTTGGCGTCTCTCAAGGTATTCACAGACAATACCACAGTTATGTGATACATCAACAAACCGGGGAGAACAAGATCTTACCTTCTTTGCCAGCTGGCACTTCTGGTATGGGATATGGCTGTCAAGTAACAAGTGACTCTTCAGGCAGTTTATATTCCTTCAGATCAGAACACTGTGGCAAACACCCTGAGCAGGTCCTCCACTCATTCCTATGAATGGATGTGGATGCTTCACATGGATGTGTTTCTGGACATTGTTCACCAGTAGGGTACTCCTCAAGTAGATCTCTTGGCCTCCCCTCTAAACAGACAACTTCCTCTGTTTTGTGCCATAGTCCCTGATCCTCTGGTGTGGAAGGTGGACACCCTTTTGTTTTCTTGGAAGGGGAAGTTTCTTTATGCAGTTCCTCCCCTTCCTCTCATTCTGAAAGTCCTGTTCAAGATTAAACAGGATGCTCCCAAAATCTTGTTGGGGACTCCCTTTAGGCCGTGACAGCACTGGTTCCCTCAAGTTTGCATCTAGCCAAGGGCAATCATCATAAGTTACCTCAGAGGGTGGATCTACTCACACAAGACAAGGGATCTTTCATTCATCCTCACCTGTCCATGCGTCAACTGACACTGTGGGTGATACGGTTTTGATTCCTCATAGACACTTTTTATGAGGATGTGCTGTAGGTCCTGCAGGAAGCCAGGAGACCTACTACTAGGAAATCCTACTTATCTAAATGGAAGAGGTTTTCTATTTGGTGTCTCTCTTGTAACCTGGACCCACTCACTGTGGATGTTCCTTTAGTTATCTCTTACTTGTGTGAGTTGTTAAATGCTGTTTTGGCCTATTCTTCTATTAAGGCCCACTTATCAGCTCTTTCTGCTTGTCTGCCTTTAACTACTCCTCTAGCTTCTAGATTTGAGGCTAAGCAATTTCATAAAGGTATCCTTAATATTAGACCTCCCAGGAAGCCTGTTCCTGCTCCCTGGGATCTTAATTTTGTTCTAAAGAAATTGACTCAGGTTCCTTTGGAGCCTGCTGTTTCAGCTTCCTTGCAACATTGTTCTTGGAAGACAGTTCTTTTGTTAGTGCTTACGTCTGCCAAATGGGTGTCTGAATTGCAAGCCCTTATGGCTTGTCCCCCTTTTATGATGTTCCATGAGGACATGGTGTCCTTGCGTACTAATCCTTCTTTTATGCCAAGATGGTTAATGACTTATCACTTAAATCAGTCTATTAATTTGCCTACTTTTTCCCCCTCTCTACAATCTGACAGTGAGAGGGTGCTGCATACTTTGGATACACATAGACACCTCAGATTTTATTTGGATAAGACTAAAGCCATCAGAAAATCTGATCAGTTGTTTGTTTCCTTTCATCCAAGGCCTTTAGGATTGGTTGTTTCCAAGCAAAGTATTTCTTCTTGGATTTCAACGGCTATTTCTTTTTGTTACACTTTTCATGGCAAGAGCCTTCCTTCTTCTGTAAAAGCTCATTCTACTAGAGCTGTGTTTTCTTCTGGTGCTTTTTTCAAGGGCTTACACACTAATTCTATTTCTGAATCAGCTACCGGGACTTCTGTGCATACTTTTACCAAACACTACAAGATGGATGGTATCTCCAGACCTAGAGCTGGTTTTGCTAATGCCATTCTTCATGGCTTCTTAGAAGGCTCTACTGCCGATTCCTCCTCCCAAGTTTCTTCCTGAGCTTTGGCACTCTTCCATAAGTTATGAATACTGCAGTGGTGAAAGTAAGGACATAGTATAGCTGTGTAAAATCTTACCATAACGGTAGATGTCCTTGCCTTCACCTCTGCAGTATTCAGTCCCCCTCTCCATCCCCCTATTTTTTTCCTTCCTGGATGTGCAGGTTCTCTTTGGTTTTCCTTGGACTGGTGTTCCTACTGGGGCAGTCTGTTCTGAAGATGGTACACCTGAAAGTAACATTTATACCCTATGCTACGTGAGGAGCATTTGGCTGACATTCATCGTATCTTAAAGCAAAGGTAGGCTTTGGTAGACTGGCCAGATGTTGCCCTTCCATGACAGAGATCCCATATGTAATACTGCAGCGGTGAAAGCAAGGACATCTACCATTATGGTAAAATTTTACACAACTGTACTTTCCTCACCAGGCAGCAACACTAGTTTTCTCAGCACATTATTAGGGGTAATTTATTTCAAAACATCTACTAATTGAGGCCTTCAGCAAGTGCTAAACTAAATATTCCTTTCCCCTAGACTTTTAATAATTTTAACAGTAAGTAGACTTCTAATGCAGTCCATAAAAATGACTCTTCTTATGGTCATCCAGAGACAAATGGCCTTTTCCTTGTTTCATTAAGGTTCTCAGTATTTTTAGTGTCACTTTCTTCATTCATACTATTAATACATGCATCTCTATTGGTCCCTTTACCCCTCGCTGGAAGACAGCTACACTTACACCCTTCCCCAAGCAAGATAAACCCACTTCCATATTTATCTGCAGACCTGCTTCCCTGCTTCCCCTTCTATACAAATTGCTTAGATTCAAATTTTCAAATCAATTCAAGGAATGCTTGACAAACTCTAGGCTCTTCTCAGTCCTAGACTACCAAACTCTTGCAGCCAGCATCCCACAGATGCCCGTTCCCCTCCTTTTACACCACCTATATGGTTGTAAATTACACTGTGGAACTGAGCTGCATCACTATAAAAACTGAAATGAAATTAGTGCATCATGTATTATTTTGTACAGAAGGAAAAGCCGACTGTACCAGCACAAGGAAGCTTTATCCTCCAGGCTTCCCCAAATCATTATCCTGTTACAGTCTCTTCTAAGGTCACACAATCAGTGAACCGGGATAAAAATCTTTCTGAGTTTCTTTCATATATTTTATTGTGGGCTGAATTTCTGCCTTTCAATCCTAACTGTTCCCCATCTATCCTATTAGGCCCACTGGCTTGCCATTTTCCACCAGTTCTAGAAGCCTGTTCCACCTGACCACTATCTTCTGTGAAACATTTCTCATGTTTAAGGGAAAGTTTGTTCTATCTGCTAATCATTCCCATCCTTTTCCAGTTCTGTTCCTTCAAAAGTCTCTTAAACAGATCTGTGGACCAGAACCACCATCACTTCCATGCAGTTGCTATTCATCTGTGGCCATAAGCCTGAACATCCATATGAAGTGCACATCTGTGTTTCCATTACTCCTGCAACAGATAGCCTTTCCTCTTCTAGTGCCTGCTGTAGTTAAATCAGGGATATTTACTTGCCATAACAATAGATCTCCTTGAAAAATACTGTTTTTGTTAATCGTTAGGACTAAGATACCCTACACATGCTCATCTCAGTGATTAAAACCTTCCCCGATATCCTGTACCTCTCCCTTTCCAGAATATGACCAAGCTAAAGGCATTAGAAAATGAGAGAAATAACAGAATGCACCTTTCCTTACAGATACCAGGAATATTTAAAGTCTGACTTCTTCAAGCAGATTATTGTTGCAGAAAGAACATAACTTTAATATGTGCTACAGAAATTCAGTCTTTTTTAACCTTTGGGACACAAAATCCCTAGCTAATCTACCTGGGTGAATGCACCTCTGAACATCACATCGCCAAAGGATGATATGGATCTGGAAACACTGTCCAGTCTATAAGGTCTAGCAAAGGTGCTCAATAAGGATCAAGCAGCTGCTGAACAAATGTGTTTCAAAGGTAACCATCTGACTTTGTCAGGACCCACTTCAGTGAGTCCCAAAATATGGTGACTGAATGGCTTAAAAAAATAAATAAAAAATAGAGTTCCAAACAAAATCCAAGATGCCCATTTCTCAGTATATTCCCTCTTCATCAAGGTATGGCATTCTCAAGAGTTGGTTGTTAAGAGGAAAAAGTTTTAAAAACATACTGTTATTTGTCTTTTTCCTCTTCTTGCAAAGTGAACATGTTATTTGTTGGGATATGCCTATCAAAGATGGGCCTCATCTGTGAACAAAATGCAGCATTGCTTATGAACCTGAATAATAACTGTTTTCTGCTTTTCAGAATAAAGAGATTTGGTTATAGCTCAGTGAAGCCTGGGATAAGGACGCACGGCCGAGTAAGAGTTAATTTACTGAAGTAGGCTGAGTGTCCTGGAAAATTTGAGCTACCATTGTTGAACTGAACATTCTGTACTTCTTGAACATTCTGTACTAACTGTTGGTTTGAGGTGATTTATGATAAACATTTTTATCACAGGTGTTTTCCATAGCCAACTGTCAACGGTCAGAAATGTAACAAAAAGTTGTTTTGCTTGCAGTATAAAAGTTGATGTCAGTAAACAAGTTGACCAGAGGAGGAGATCATCTTGGCCAACATGCTCTGTAATCTGGTTAGCTACTAATAAAGAAGTTTTTCATCACCTGAGGCAGATGTGACTCGTTTGAATTTTTCTTCTGACATTTTGGTCCTTCGGACCAGAAACCTCTACGAAGATACGGATCAGACCGACAGAGAGACCGAAAAACCTATGCAGGTGAGGGTTTCTCATCTTAAGATTCCCTCGACTGAAAGCCCTCCGACTGATTTGTTGTTGAAAGGAGGCAGGCTGCTCTCTGATCCCTATATGAGGGATGGTTTCTGAATGAAAAGGGGAAACGGAGTCTCATCTGGTTCAGGTAGGATGAAAAATAAATTTTCTTTTAATTTAATCTTGTCGACAAGGGTTTTATTTTTAGTTAAGGGTGGGTAGGATTACTTGTTAAGATTCTTTTGTTAGGATCAGTGGTTAAGATATAGCCCCATTTTATAATAAGCCCTGTAAAATAACTTTGATACAGTCCTAAAATAAGAAATCTAGGGGAAACATGGGTTCGAGTTGCTGCAAGTGTGAGAGTGATGTCTGTTTAAATGTTGATGCTAAGTATATGAAAGGCTTAAACAAAAATAATGTTAAATTTTTGAAAAAGTGGAAGTTGAAAGATGATTTTGATGGTACCCTGAATAAGAATGCCTGTGCGAAATTGGTTAGAGATTTGAAAAGAGATGCAGGAACTAGAACTAAAAAGCAAAGACAATTGGGATTTCCCCAAGCACAAAAATGGTTAGAAGAAGCAAATAAACGAGCTACAAAAGAAAAACAGTGCCAGGAAAAAGAAAAAATAAATGAAAAGGGATCACTGGTGCCAAGTGGAAAAGTAGCTTTATTTTTAGATAGCGGTACAAAGGCAGGCAACTGCCCCACCGTATGGGGAAATTGCTGCTGCCGTACCGGCGGAACCTCCTCATTATCAGTCTGAAGATGTGGGATCTGTACAGCAGGGTGGGTTATTGGCTGCTCAAGGAAATGTTGTGACCCCTCCAATTTACCCGCAAATTACCGTAGTACCCAATGTTTCTTTGCAACAGGTAGACCAACCTATGCAGTTAAGGTCAGGACCAGAAGGGAAGGACGTTGGGCCATTAAACTTTCTGACGCTCTTCCCTTAATACAAGTTGCAAACCCACAAGCAGGGGATATTGGACAAGAGCCAACTATTTTAGTTTATCGTCCCTGGGCTACAGAGGATATAAAACGAGCTACAGATGTTATTCCTCATCCCAAGGTTAATTTTCAAAAGTTTTCTGAGGACATAGTTGGTATGCATTTAAGTTATCATCTAAATGGTTTAGAAGTAGAACAAGTAGTGCGACAAATCCTGGGTCCAGATTGGCACTTCGTTTGTGGTGTACTTGGACATGTAAGGCAGATGACGGCACTACATTAAAGCATAATTCTGGGGTGTTAGACATGCGAGTCACTGATCTGTTGAAGAGAATTTCTGATAAGTGGCGTCCAAGAGCAGATTGGACAGTAATAAATCAGTGCATCCAAAATGATGATGAATCTGTAGATCACTATATTGTAAGATTGACAGAAGTGTTCAATTACCATTGTGGAATGAGGATTCCGCAGGATCAGACCAATGATAGTCCGTATGAACAGCAATTGGAAAATGCTTTTCTTAAGGGTTGTAGGGCTCCGATAAGTAGTTTTATAACTAAGCATATGGTAGATCATAGAACATGTAGACTGCAACCTTTGTTTGAATATACACGGCATGCCGAGCGACATTTCAATTTAAAAAGGAAAAAGAAAGTACAAGTGTTAGCAGTAGGGGATGATGGTGGTATATTCTTGGTACAGGACCAAAGGGGGCAAGGGCGCCGTGGTGGCGTAAAAAAACGTGGGGGCCCAAAATGGGACACGTTAAATAAACCGGGTGGACATTCAGAGGAATATGAGGGGAGGTTAAAACGTGGAGAATGTTTTAAATGCGGTAGACGTGGGCACTTTGCTGCCGACTGTGAAGAGTGGCAACACCCCCCACAGCTTATGAACAAGGGCTCTGCATGACTATATGATAGTAAAGGAAGGCGCCAAATTCATTATTGTGATTATTGTAGAGAAGAAGAAAGTGAGAATGATTGTGATGATGATGAGGCAGACACTCTCTGCGATGAATGTCAGAACACTCAGAAGAAAGGGCGGGATTGTGACTGTGAAGTCATAAACCTGGCAAATTTGGGTATTGCTATGCATCTAGATCAAAAACCCATGATAGGACAGAAAGTGGAGTTTTTATGTGATTCAGGTGCATCGTGTACACTTTTGGGTCCAGCAGTTCTGCCTCCGAACTGCGAGACAGATGAGTTTGTCCTTGTGAAAGCGGCAAATGGGAAAATCTATAAGGAACCACTGTCTCATCCTCTACTGTTCACAGATCCACAAACAAACCAAACTGTTAGGTGTAGGGTAATTATATCAAATGTTTGTCCAGTTAATTTACTGGGAAGAGATTTGATGCATTTGTTTGGAATAGCGGCAGTTCCCACACCTAAAGGCATTGAGGCGAAAAGGTTAGCGGATGGCTTGGTGGTACAAGGAGTACAAGACTTGTTTTACTGGTATAGCCAGGACTTGATTTCAAATGGGCCGGGGAGGGTTGATACAGATTTGATCAACTTAGTTTTAAGTAAATCTAGGAGCGGGTCACCGCAGGTTGCGGCGCACTTTATTTTTATTTATTTTACATTTGTTGACCGGGATAGTCCGACTAGATGTATGTCCATTTTCAGCGGAGGCCCGGGGAGAAAAGCTCCAAGGGTAAGCAGATACAGCATTACATAATACCAGCATTACATATTACAAACAGACTATTTACAGAGATTACATAAAGTAAGCAAGTTAAACAAGTTCCACAGGTTACAGTTAATCCTGAGTACGAGTCAGGATTAAATGAAATTACACAGTAAACTGGTTAACAGATTTTTACACATTCTAGAGAGAGTTAGCCAGGCTTGATACAATGACATAGCCAGTTAAGTGACAAATGTTGTTTGAGTCTAGTTTTAAATTGACCTAAGGTGGAAAGTAAGGTAGTATCAGCTAGAAGAGAGTTCCAGGATCTACTTACAGAGTTTGCAAAGAGAGAATCACTGGCTGTGTTATTAATTTTGCTAGTCTGAATTAGTAGTTTGTTAGAGGATCGAATCAGTCTAGGATTGTTATAGGGGGTGATAATATTTTTAAGTGCAGGAGTATTGTCCGGATTATAGAGGATTTTATAGGCCATAATCAGTTGGTTATACTGGATTAGGCTGGGTAGTTCAAGCCAACCAAGCTGATTTAGATTGATGCAATGATGTGTCCTAAAAGGCAGCCCAGTGGCAAACCTGGCAATGTGGTTGTAGCAAATTGAGAGTTTGTTAAGGACAGTCTTGTTCAAATTCGAGAGTAGAGGGGATGCATACAGAAGGGTTGAAAGAAGGTGAGAGCGAGCTATGGCAATTTTAGCTGGAGGGGTTAGGAAGGCTTTTATTCTGTAAAGTGACCCTAGTTTTTTATTGATGGTTTTGATAGTTTGGTTAACATGTAGGTCAAATTTGAGATTATTGTCTATGATGACACCTAATAGTTTTGTAGATGGGTCAGGGGAGATTATTGTGCCATCATTTGATTTTATGGTAAAGGTGAAAGCGGTAGACCTACGTGTTGGTGAAAATAACAGCATTTTACTTTTTTTGGGATTTAGGATCAAACGATGTTCAGAAAGCCAGTTTTCTATTGTATTAAAGGTGGCCTGGGTAGCTGACCATAACTCTACTGGAGATGTGTGTTTGCAGGGTGTGGATTAAAAGTTGGCGATCGACCATATCGAATGCCTTGGAAAGATCCAAAAAGAGGGCTGAGGATATATAATTATTGTTGTGATTATGGTTTATGGTGTTAGTAAAGGCTAGGAGGGCTGAAGTAGTGCTGTGATGAGGATGGAAGCCATGCTGAGTGTCTGCCATAAGGCGATTTTGGATTAGGTGGTGCAGGAGTTGTCTATGAATACATTTTTCCATAATCTTTGCAAGTGGAGAGAGTATAGCTATTGGCCTATAATTGGAGAATTCAGTAGAGCTGCCTCCTTTGTGAAGTGGGATTACATAGGATATTTTCCAGATGGTGGGAATTTTAGCTTCTACTATGGTTCTATTGATTAGTATTGAGACGGGGTAAGCAATAGCATCAGCTGATTTTTATAGGTACTCGGCAGGGAGTTGATCAGCAGAAAGTGTAGTGGGTTTTAATTTTTTCATCAAGGTACGGATAAGTGAAGTGGCAACTGGCTGGAAGATGAACGTAAGTAGGTTTCTAGGGGTGCTACTTTCAGGACCAGGGGAGCTAGGAGGTAGTTGGTTAGCTAGGGCTTGAATTGTCTCAGTAAAGAATTGGTTAAAACTATCAGAAACATCTTCAGGGGTTTTATCAATAGTAGTAGCAGGGATTGGGGTTGAAGTTTGTCCAGGATGTAGTAGATTATTTAAACCTGCCCAAAACTGAGGGTTATTTTGGTTTACTGTCTGTAAATTACAGTAGTATTGTTTTTTGTCTTGTAAATTTGATTTTTTGGTTTTGTTCCTGGATTGCCTGTATTTAATGTGATCTTGAGGGTCTTTAGAAGAACGCCATAAAGCCCATGCTTTGTTTCTAAGGGTAATTTTGAGTTTAGACTCAATAGAAAGCCATGGTGCAGTTTTTGCCTTGGTTCTCTTTGAACGAACAGGTGCATGCAAATCAAGGATCTCAAGGAATTTGTTGTTAAAGTATGCTACTGCTTCCTCTAAGGGGAGGTGTTTTAGAATATACTAATTACATGAGTTTAGTTCTTGTTGGAATTTGGCAGGGTCAAAGTTTTTATTGTTTCTAACCTTTCTGAGTAAGGGTTGTTGGGAATTAATGGTTTTGTGCTTAATTACATATGTGAGAAGGTGATCGCTTAGGCCATTAAGGAGGGTACCAGAGGTGTACAGTTGCGGGTGACTGTTTATGAGTACCCAGTCAAGTATACTTTCTTTTTGGTTGGGTTTACCTATCCTGGTAGGGGTGGATATGATTTGTGTAAATGCATGCAGGTTAATATGGGTGGTTGGGGATTCTAAGGAACAGGTGCCCCAGTCTATGTTAAAGTCTCCAAGTAGTAGGGTTTCTTGGGGGTAGTGACATGACAGCCAGTGCAGGATATCTTCAAATGTAGATATATTGTTACCTGGGGGAATGTACATACAGATAATATTAATGCATTTATTTTTATTAAGTTGCAATTTGGTGGCAAGAATCTCAGAGTTATTAATCTGAGGAGGTTGTACTACATCTATGGTGACATTCAACTCAGATTTATAGAGTACAGCTACCCCACCCCCCTTCCTCGAAGCATGATCCAGCTTGTGTATGTTGTACCCAGGTGGTAACACTTCATTGTCTTTAGTGTTAGGTTTTAACCAGGTTTCAGATAAACAGAGAATCTCAGGGGAGTGGACATCCAGAAGTGCATGCAATTCATGTACCTTGTTATTAATGCTTCTAATATTGAGATGACAGACTAGGAGAGAGTTAGTTGGCCTATTAATTGTAGGTTTGTAGCTTAGATTACAAGTAGAGGGGGTATGTGTATCTGAAGTGAGTGGGCCACGGTTGGGGTGCACTTACATTGTACAATGTTGTATAGAAAGGCCCCTGGTCCAGATAAAGAATTTGAAAAAGTATTCTTTAAGCACAAACGTGCAAGGATAATTTTGAATGATATGTTTTGGGATATGCAAGGTAATACAGTAGTGACCTGTACTTTGACCAAGGAAATGAGTTCTTTATATCGCTCAGGTTATAGCCCACATGTTTCAATTACTAAAGCGTTGGGGACACATTGGTAGATTTGGCGAAAAAGGAAACGAATTAGGACACACTGTCCGAAAGTCAATTGAAAGATCAACAGATCCAGGTACAAAGACTAAATTGGGTGACTTGGGCACAACCAAGTGTGCACCTCAGGGATGACAAAACAGAAATGGCATGACAAATCCTCCTAACTCAAGAGGAAGATAGTGCGTTAAGTGCCTTACCTGTAGATTTATGGTCAAAAGGTAAAGGGGATGTAGGACTGATGAAAACAGCAGGTGAAGTTTGTATAACTCCAAAGTCAGGTTTTAGACCTCGTAAGCACCAATACCCGCTAAGTAAACAAGCAGAGGAAGGAATTAAGCCAGCCATTGAGCAGCTAAAATAGGTAGGAATTCTTGTTGAATGCCCAGATTCACCCTGCAATACTCCGTTGTTTCCTGTAAAGAAACCGGATGGGTCATGGAGGTTGGTTCAGGATTTACAAGCAGTTAATTCGGCTGTGATCCCAAGAGCACCGGTGGTCCCTGACCCCTATACACTACTTAATGATTTACTACCTCAGAACAGATATTTTTCTGTCATAGATATAAGCAATGCCATTTTCTCCATACCACTACATAAGGAGAGTAGATTTTGGTTTGCATTCACTTATCAAGGTAAAAGATACACCTACACCAGATTGCCACAGGGCTATTGTGAGAGTCCGACAATATTCGCACAAGAAATGGCTGCGAATTTAGCTCAGTTTGTTCCCCCAGAGGGAAGCCAGGTTCTGTTGTATGTAGATGATATTTTGTTGGCCTCACTCACGCAGGAAAGTTGTAGAAAGGATACCCTTGGCCTTCTTAGTTTTTTAGCTGAGCAAGGACATAAGGTAAATAAAGAAAAGTTACAATTGTGGAAAGCACAAGTAAAGTACTTGGGTTATTTAATTTTGCAGGCAGGTAGACAATTGGAGAACAAAAGAAAACAAGCAATTCTTGAGGCACCTATGCCCACAACTAAGCGGGAGACTATGTCCTTTTTAGTTGCGACTAATTTTTGTAGAAGTTAGATCCCTAACTATGCTGAGGAAGTAGGGCCATTGACCACACTAATCTATGACACTCCCATGGCAGCTAAAAATTATATACAGTGGACAAATACGGCAATACAAGCATTTAATAGAATTAAGCAATTGATAGCAGGATCCTCTGTTTTGGGTTTTCCAAACTATTCTAAGCCGTTTATACAAATGGTTGATTGTAAGGGAGGATATATGACTTTGGTTCTGGTACAAGTACATGGGGATAAACACAGACCGATAGCTTTCTACTCCTCCAGATTAGATCCTGTTGCAAGGGCATTGCCGCATTGTGTTCAAGCTGTAGTGGCAGCCGCCATGGCAGTACAAACCTCAGCATCATTAGTTTTGTTTCATCCATTACAATTGTGGGTTCAACATTCAGTAGCTACTATACTTTTGCAAGATAAGATAACCTTTTTATCTAATAGTCGACATTTGTCATGTATGACAGAGCTGCTAACACAGCCGCATATGACCATAGAAAGATGTACTACTCTTAATCCGGCGACACTTTTGCCGACTCCAGAAGAAGGCACTCCACATGTTTGTTTAGAGAGCATTCATGACAAAGTGCTTCCCCGACCAGATTTAACAGATATTCCGTTGGTAGATTCTGACCTCGTTTTGTTTGTAGACGGATCAGCAAAGAAGGACACTGTAGGAAAAACACTAGTAGGGTATGCAGTCACCACAGAAACTGAAGTTTTGGAGGCAAAAAGACTGTCAAACATTTATTCTGCACAAGCAGCTGAGTTGGTGGCTTTGACTTGAGCTTGTACCTTAGGGGAGGGTAAACAAAATCTCGGACACCTCTTAGACTTAGAGACACTAAAAGTAATGCAAACAATGACAACACAGAAGGAAAAATGTCGTTGGGTAAAATATGGTATTACTCAACAGGATGGGCTGTATAGGGCATTAGATGGCAAAATGGTATTACCCTCAAACCTTTTTTAGGTATGCGGCATTGGTTAGCCATGGACCTACCCATGTAGGAGTACAGACGATGATTCAAATAGTGTCTAAGGTGTTTTGGTGTAAGGGGTTTTCAACCTATGCAAAGCAATTCTGTTTATCTTGTTTATTATGTGCAAAGTATCATGCTCAGGGGGGAGTTAAAAAGTCTCAGCAGGCATTCCCTACCCCTCCATATCCATTCCACACACTCTGTATGGACTTTATTGAATTGACACCCTCAGAGGGAAAAAGGTTCTGTTTAGTCATTATTGATGCTTTTTCTAAATGGGTAGAAGCTTTTCCAGTAAAGCACCCGAATGCACAAACAGTAGCAAAACTTTTGACTACAGAAATAATTCCCCGATTTGGTTTACCAAGACGCATTTACAGTGATAATGAGTCTCATTTTGTTAACCAGATTGTTCAGAAGTTGGGTCAAGTGTTTCAAATTGATCTCAAGTATCATTGTACTTACCATCCCCAATCAGCTGGATTGGTGGAAAGACACAACTGTGTCTTGAAGAGTAAGCTCCGCAAACTGATGGCAGAAACACATAGATCATGGATTGCGTGCCTTCCTGTGGCACTCCTGTATATGCGAATCTCACCTTCCTACAAAGGACTTACACCATTTGAACTTTTGTTTGGGAGACCATATTACATCCCGCAGTGGCAAGGATTGTTGCCAGCGGAACGTGAGGGGGGTGAGGATCTAGCAGATTATATGAAGAAGCTGCTAAATGTCAAGTCTCTTGTAACCAATGACTCCTTTGCAGATTCCAGAAATGAAACCTTGTTAAGCGTGGCACCCGGGGACTGGGTGTGGATTCGAATTGTGAAGAGAAAGAATTGGTCATCCCCCAGGTGGGAAGGTCCATACCAGGTGCTTATCTCGACACGTACGGCTGTAAAGATCGCTGAGAGGACTTTGTGGATTCATATCACCCACTGTAAAAAACTCAAAGACTTTTCCTTCTGCCATTGATATTGGTCAAACTCCACCGGACCTCTGAACGCAAAGTCTGGCTACAAAGGGGAATAGGGGTCAGTTCGTCTCAAACCCAGTGAAGAAACCAACGGCGCGAGGTAGTCCTTAGGGAGGATGGCCACGTTCAACTGGTACTTGAACTGTTACATGATGATGATTTTGGTGGCGAAAATAAATATGTCCATACGAGAAGGAACAGTTGCAAGAGAAAAACGAATGGTGGTGTTGCAAGCGCAAACAGGTGTTACTACTGTGTTTAAGGTGAAACTTTGTGAAGGAATTTTGGACTGTTCTAAATGGGACAATGATAATTTCTTGACTCGTGCAAAATACTTGTGCAATAGAGACTGTACGTCCTGGTCAAATGTTTGGTGGTCAACAGATGTGAATGGATGGGAAACAAGTGGTGCAGTGATACCAGAGAAAGATAAAAGCAGGCAACAAAGAATAAAAATTGCGCATTTTCAAGGCACCAAAGTAACTACTATAACCATTGTGTCACCACAAGAAAGTGATTCAGGAGTTTATGGAATCGGAGTGTCTTTTCCAATTGGAACTGATCCTTTGGGGACCCTCCAACTTAAAGTACAAAGCCTTAAGAATCCGACAAGTAAAGCAGATTTTGCCTTCACAGAAGAAGAACAATTGTTACTCAAGACGGGATTCGTACACCATAATGAATGGTTATCTTGGGTTAGATATAGTACCCGAGAGGCACATCGTGAGAACTGTGCTTCTTGTGCTGAAGGTAAACAGCAACTAGCGGCAGTCCCATTGATGCGAGATGAAGGTAACCTAATGTGTCTGTTAAACTTATTCTTCAACAAAACTGAAGATAAATGCAAAAATGAAACTCCGTGTTTTCCAGTCATAAGCAAAGTTGAGAAACCGCCTGCAGCGATTTCCTATCCAGGTTCGTATATGTGCATTTCCAGAGATGGCACAGGGAAGAATTATGGCAATATGGGACAGAACTATTGCAATGTTACTGTGAATGGCAATGAAAATCCATTTCTGGAGAACCAAACTCACAGTTTAGCAGACGTATGGTCGTTATGTGGAGACAACAAACTCAGATTAAGGCTTACAATTCCCTGGAAGGGAACTTGTGCACTTGTAAAGTTAATTCTGCCATTCTACATTTTCCCAGTTCCAGCAAGCAATTTTGTAAGAAAACCTGAAATAAAGCCGAAGTGGTTGAGTAGGAGAAAAAGAGAGGCACTGAAGCAATCTTTCGATAATGGTGTCTACATCGATAGCATTGGCGTACCAAGAGGCGTACCTGATGAATACAAAGCAATAAACCAAATAGCAGCTGGTTTCACATCCATCTTTGTCTGGATTCAACCTAATAAGAATGTGGACTGGATCAACTACATTAAGAATGTGGACTGGATCAACTACATTTACTATAACCAGCAGCGTTTTGTGAACTATACCAAAGATGCATTAAAAGGAATTGCTGAACAACTGGAGGCCACTTCGCAGGTGGCATGGCAGAATCGAATTGCGTTGGATATGCCCCTGGCCAAAAAAGGAGGAGTTTGCAGGATGTTTGGGACTTTCTGTTGTACGTATATTCCAAACAACACTGCGCCTGGCGCCTGATGGAAGTATCACCAGAGTTTTGAGAGGTTTGGAAATGTTATCCGAAGAATTGGCAGAGAACTCTGGGGTAAGTAATCCCTTTACAGACTTTCTACAAGCGTGGTTTGGAAAATGGAGTCATCTCATCAGCAGTTTCCTGGTGTCCACTGGAGTCGCTGTGGCTATCGTGGTGGTATGTGGTTGCTGTTGTATACCCTGTATCAGAGGTCTTCTACAAAGACTGGTTGATACTGCTGTTACGAAGACGATGTACCAGCAATTGCAACAGACTGGTGAAAGTGAATACATTGAAATGTGACTTTTTGCAAATGTTTTTGAAGTTTAAAAGTTTGTCTTGCCAATGAAGTAATGTATGCAAAGAAAAACTTAGTTTTTACCATATATTGCTGAAATAAAAAGACAAAGTGTTTTCAGGGGGGAAATGTTAAGAGAAAAAGTTTTAAAAACATACTGTTATTTGTCTTTTTCCTCTTCTTGCAAAGTGAACATGTTATTTGTTGAGATATATCAAAGATGGGCCTCATCTGTGAACAAAATGCAGCATTGCTTATGAACCTGAATAATAACTGTTTTCTGCTTTTCAGAATAAAGAGATTTGGTTATAGCTCAGTGAAGCCTGGGATAAGGACGCACGGCCGAGTAAAAGTTAATTTACTGAAGCAGGCTGTGTGTCCTGGAAACTTTGAGCTACCATTGTTGAACTGGACATTCTGTACTTCTAGAACATTCTGTACTAACTGTTGGTTTGAGGTGATTTATGATAAACATGTTTATCACAGGTGTTTTCCATAGCTAACTGTCAACGGTCAGAAATGTAACAAAAAGTTGTTTTGCTTGCAGTATAAAAGATGATGTCAATAAACAAGTTGACCAGAGGAGGAGATCATCTTGGCCAACATGCTCTGTAATCTGGTTAGCTACTAATAAAGAAGTTTTTCATCACCTGAGGCAGATGTGACTCCTTTGAATTTTTCTTCTGACATTAGTGTATGTATATATATATATATATATATATATATATATATATATATATATATGTGTGTGTGTGTGTGTGTGTATGTGTATGTGTGTATGGGTTCATATTACGTGATCGAACTTTTGAAACTTCGAACACGACAATATCAAACTTGTCTGTTCAAAGTTTCAAAACTTCAAACACGGAAAAAAATAGAAAACAACATGCAACAGTAAACTAACTGTTGCAAGCAAGGGGGCAAGCTCCCTTTCCCTGCGGTCTCAGAGTTGGTATATTTAAAGAGCGGGGGGGTGCAGGGGGGCTTGCCCCTCTGCTTGCAAGAGTTTAAGTTTTTTGTTTTGACGTCTTCGAACTTCTGCAAGTTCAACTATATGGTTTCGACCATATAGGGTTCGAACTTGTTGAGGTTCAATCATGTAATAGGAACCATGTGTGTGTGTGTATGTATATATATATATATATATATATATATATATATATATATATATATATATATACTTATACATACATACATATAAATATACACGCACACACGTGTGTGTGTGTGTATATATATATATATATATATATATATACATATATATATATATATATATATATATATATATACACACACACACATATATATATATATATATATATATATAGATAGAGAGAGAGCGCGAGTTTGAGGTGGAGAACAGTGATGTTCAGTATTCAACCTCCTGCATCATCAGTGTTTTTTTTTTTTTTGCTGTGTTCGCACTCAGCATTATCAGTGTCAACATTTCAACCTGCAACTATTTCAAAAATAACTTACTGAAATGGCTATTAAGTAGAGGCAGCTTAATTTAGATAAGTTAGATGAGCCTTAGGGCCCAGCACCCTCTTCCCATACTTAAGAAGGGCAAAGCTACACATACAACAAGCCATACAACAAGCCACACACTGTTTAGTGACCTTCTGTCCATGTTTCCGTGAAACAAAGTAATAAAACAGTTGGTTAGTCATTTTCAAAAGTTTTGGTCCTAATCACGTAATACTCAATCAGCCTGTTGACGTGCATACAATGGAGTAGGTACTATTCTTGATCAGAACAATCTCTGCACTCTACTGGCCATTACACAAACTGATTTGATTAGGGTTAGACTCTATTACAAATCCTGACATGATCAAGAAAGTCAATCTGATGTCAATCCAAGAGGTTACAATATTTGATGGCCTGAGAGGTCATGGTTGACAGACCACGCTGCTTTGCCAGGGATGGTTTGCACTTATCCCCTCTAGGCTTTCAGATACTGGCAAAGACCTTTTCCACCTCCATAGTGCCTTTTTGTAGGCAAAGCCAGACTGTTAAACCTCCTGACTTAACTGAACCTACAAAGGAACAAAGGAATATCTGAAGGTTGTACTGCTGAATGCTAGAAGTCTTAACAAGAAACTCCACTCCCTGCAAGCCTTCCTCTCCATGGAGAGTGTAGTCATCTGTATGGTAACAAAGACAAGGTTTAAAGTCACAGAGGGAACCCTGGCAGTGCAAGGTTTTAATGCCTTTCACACCTCAGTCTACATTAAAACCGACCTCACATCCAAGTTAAAGTGTGTGACCCACTACAAGTCATACATGTGCAACTCAACATAAACAGGATCTTGCATATCCTTGCACCCTACAGGTCCCCCACCATGTCTCAGGAAACCCATACTACCTATCTCAATGTACTACAGTCCTTCACTGTTCAAGTAATATGATATTCATAGGGGATCTCAACTACCACTCTACAGACTGGGAATCCTACACCACTTCTAATGCACAAGCCCAGCGATTCCTAAATTTTGTAGTAAAAACATCCTGGAACAGTTGGTCCATTCTCCTACCAGGGGTACAAATATCCTTGACCTTGTACTCATGAACATAGGGGAGCAAAGTTCCGCACCCAATGTAATGTCTTTACTTATGAGATCTGACCATAAGGCAGTATTGCTTTAAATAAAAATTAAATCTGAGGATCCAGTGAAACCAAAAACATTTACGAAGTATTCAAAGGCTAACCTCTCTCTACTAACAATACCTTGGCTAAATTCCAAGCACCCCCAAACCTAGTAAACATCACAGCATATGCTGAACTGTTTACAAAATCTCTGGACAGCCACATTGATAGCTGTCTAGAGCAAGCTGTGCCCACCTGACAAATTCAAAAACACAAGCTACTCTGGTGGAATCACAATATCACATGGTTATACAACAAAAGAAAAAAAAATCATCTTGGCCAAGAGTAAGAGGAACAAAGCCATACTTAGTAAAAGCCCCCTGACCAATCTAAACAGGCAGCTAAGAGGGTAAATTAATACTTCAAAGGCTAAATTTGAAGAAAAAATAGCTTCTCAAGCAAAGGACCACCACAAAGCTTTCTACAGCTGTGTCGTAACCTCAGGGGATATACACACTAATGTGCAGAACTTATTCTAAATGGCATCACCCACACTGAACCAGAGGTCATTGTAAATCTTTCGACTGACCGGTTCAGCTCAAATTTCTCTCCTCACTCCTCCCCTCCCCCGATAGTCCAAAGAAAATACCACATCACACAATCCCCCGACCATTACTAAGGAACGGGTTAGCAATGCACTTTCCAAGGCCAAAACTGCTGCATCAATGGGCCCCAGTAACATCCTGACATGCTTAATAAATAGCATGAAACATTCCCCCCTCTGGTTGACTGGAATCGCGTTTTAACTGGAGCCTACAGTCAGGTTTTGTGCCCAAGGAACGGAAGACAGCTACAGACATTTCCCTGCAAAAAGGAAGTCCAACCACTGATTTGGGTAACTACAGGCCCCATGGAAAAAATCATCACAAACATGACAAATGAAGACATAGATAACCTACAAAAGCTGGACCCATCAGGGTTTGGCTTTGTTAGAGAAAGGTCATGCCTATTAAATCTGAAGGACTTTTTCTGAGAGAGTCACCAAAGCAATGAAGGCAAGACTGTGCACACATCTTACCTCAACCTGGCCAAGGCTTTTGATATAATATCTGACTCGGGCACTATAGACAAGCTCACTAATTTAAGTATAAACCCTTTTTTCTCCCACTGGGTAGTCAAATAGTTCACCGATATGACCCAGGAGGTCAAAATAGGTGAGGCCACACTCACCCAGATGAAAGTCACTAGCAGAGTCCCACAGGGCTCGGTACTGGGCCCGCTCCTTCGTCTATTTCTCTGAAATAGAAGCAAATGCTGAAGGTTTATGGCTGACTAAGTTTGCAGATGACTGCAAGCTGGGGGGCTATCATTGACTCTCCTGCAAACACAAGCATTGTTCATGAAATCCCATCTCTGACTAACAAATGGTGCCAAAGGCAAGTTCTGAAACTTATTGCTAAGAAATGCATAATTGTACCCTTTGGGAAGTCAACCATTCTGGCAATTACCATGTTGATTATATGCCCCTAAGAGTCGACCAAGTGGTCAGGGATATGGGTACGGATGGATATAGTAGCCTTACCTTCAACCACCATGTGGCCACAGTGATGAGGAAATCCTTTTATGTTGTGCAACTTACAAGTAAGGGCATTGCATCTAGGTCCAAAGGGGTCATTATCCTACTGTATTCTGCCCTTATCAGACCAATTACAGAGAGCAATTCTCCCTTCGGTATGTACCTGACCAGGCATACATAGCAACTAGAGTGACTTCAGAGGTTCCTTATAAAAAGAATACAAGATGTAACAAACCTGCCTTATACAGGGCACCTTAAAGCCCTTTCCCTCTACTCAGTCTCTTATAGATTGCTGAGGGGTAATCTATACCTGGCTTACAAGGCATCCACAGCAGTACCAGAAAAACAAGTTCTAGGGACCTGAATTTTGTCTATGACTTAAACAGAACATGCTGGATAGACAGATATGTGCCCAGAGACTGCCCCTCCAAGGGAACAGGCTTCCCATTCATGTGAAGATGAGTTTGTCTATTACCTAGTTTAAGTGCAACCTAGACCAGTGGATAGGGAATAGGAAATTTACACCACCAGGCCTGGCGCTCATGTCCCTTATGGACAGAGGTTGTTTATAAATGCCTGGCCCTCAATATACAACATCACTATTCTTTTGGGAAAAATTGGCTAGACTTAGACAGCGCCCCCCCCCCCCCCGGGTTGTTAGCCTAATAAATATCTATGAATCTATGAAGCCATATAACAGACTACAGACATAGTGTCTGAATGAACACTCAGTATCCTAAGAGAATGAATATTCTGTAAAGCCTGGAGGGACAGCAAGACTGCTTTTATCTTCAGAACACTAAGGTGCAAAAGATGACTTCAGTAGGAACAGTTTCCTGTGGAGTGTCCATCCATCTGAACTGCTCTACACACCCTATAGTACAGGCATTCATGCAGACTGTGGCACAATCAAGAGGCTACCCCGAAGACAAAGACTGCACAATTGAAACCACCAAATCAGACTACAGCAATATGTCCTGGAGGTCCTGACTGGTTTCTCCTGTGGGTCAGAGTTTTGTGACCACTGAGCTTGCAGTGTTCATTAGAAGACCCTCATCCATTGTCT
Organism: Protopterus annectens; assembly: GCF_019279795.1. Taxonomy (NCBI): domain Eukaryota; kingdom Metazoa; phylum Chordata; order Ceratodontiformes; family Protopteridae; genus Protopterus; species Protopterus annectens. The sequence continues at coordinate 947,408,603 of NC_056726.1, forward strand.
AATATGAGGTACCATAAACATTGTGGCTACCATAAGCCCCAGAACTTTGAGATAAAAAATAAAGTTATTAGATAAGTCCACAAGAGGAAAATGAGACAGACTGCAGAATGTTATGCATATTGTTCACAGAAAAATAAATGTATTATGTATTCTATTTAGAGGTAAATAAATTTAACCTGTCTTGGTGTTGATTACAACTCATGTGAACAGAATGTCCTGTGTGAGACTAAGCTGTCTCTGTACCACATTGATGGTGACACCTAGCCAGGGAAACAAATGGAGCAGAAGATCTCTGTGCTTAATGAGACCGTCTCTCATGGGTGACACTAGGAGGCGGGTATGAAAATGTTTTAATATCCTGCAGGTAGAGATACGCTGTCACTGTTGTTATACGTCTGTCGAAGACTGAGGAGGTGAAACCAACTGACAGGTACAGAAACTGTTACACTGGTTACTGCTATGTAGTGAAGGAACTACAAGGATGCTTTGCCAATCTTGATGTAGAGATAAGCATTTTGGAGGGGACAGTTCACCGTCAATGAAAATGCCCAGTTTTCTAATAACTGTATCACTTTTCAAAGGAGTAACCAAAGGAAAAATATTACCAGTGGTTCTAGTAAATCTATCTCACATCTATGAGGATCCCTGCGCACATCCAAAATTCAAGTCACAAGATGAAGAAATGCATAAACAGAATCAGAGATGCAAGGAGAATAACTGCCCCAGAGTGAGAGTAGTAGGATGTCTTCACCTCTTCGTTTGTTACAAAAACAGGACAATTAACTAAAATTCAGCATTTCTAAACAATTAAAAGCAGTCCAAAACTTCAGAAGTCACTACTAAGTTCTAGAATAGTGCAAATAAAAACACAAAATTCAACTAGCCTTGGTAACTAAAACAATTCAGCTATGCCCAGCTAGACTAGCCTGGTCAGCAAAACAAAACAAATAAAACCACAACTGTAGCTACACTTAAATGACAGATGAATAAATCTGAGATCTTTCAGTGATCGAGTCTGTCAGTAAGCCAATTTGCTATCAAACAGATAACACAGGAGTTTGAGGGTTGCACTTAATTTGGTTAGCTTATCCATAATGCCAGAAACTGGGAGGATAACAAAGGTCTTGGTCAGGTCCACGTAGGCAGTGTGAACTAATCTGTCTGAATCCAATGTGTCAGTGATTTGCTCAAAGTAGCCCATCATGTTTAAGAGGCAGGATTTGCCTTTAATGGACCCAAACTTGATTTAGGTTAAGGGACTATAACTTGCTTATGTCCTTGCTAATAAGTTGCATAACGATGCACTACATTGTTTTACAGGTATGTATATTATGCAAATGTATACAATAAAAGCTCATTACTATCCAAAAACAGCCGGGAAAAGCCGAAAGACACAACAACTATCCAAAAACAGCCCAACCAATGTGCCCATTGTAAATTGAGCACATACCAAAAAAAAAAAAGTCTGGCCACTGAAGTACCACTGAGCGGCCAGAGTTTCTATTGGAATATTCTGAGGGACAGTGCAAAATGTAAGAAAAATCAAGTACACTCTACAAAACTAAACAAACTGAAGCTTACCCAATTTTCCTTATATTTTTGCACTTTCCTTTGTAAAAACTGTTTTGTTTTTTTTAACTGTAACAGCAATGGAGTTTCTGTGTTCCCTGTCGCTTCTCCTGCACTGCACCAATGTACTGTGCAAGCATGGGAATGTTATGTCCCACCACACGCATGCGCAGTACCCCAGTTTAGTGAAAAGAACGCAGTAGAAAAGTGCTCTTGTACAAATACATTATTTAAGAAAGGTAAGCAATTTCTTTCTTAAATTATGTAATTGTACAATAGCAATAATCCACGACTGTGCATCACTTTATCAAGATTTACCCACAGTTGGCTTTGTTTTAATCACTTGGGCTTAGCCCTCAAGATCAAACCACACCAACTGTTGGCAAATCCCGATACACTCATACACAGTTGTGGATTATTGCTTAAATGGTTTATATGAACAAAAATAAAGTAACTATTATGCCATAAACAGCAACAGAGGACTCAGAGGTAGCAATGCACTACGACGTACAAATTATTCCTTCTCTGAAAACAAACATTTGTTCCAAAGGAAAGTATAGAAAAAACACGACATATAAGCAGAATGTAGCAACTGTTTTCACTTCTTATAGCACAGATTTGTGAGATAAGACACTTCTCTCTACAATGTTTCTAAGTGGCAAAAAGTTTACAACTTAAGCATTACAGTCCATTTCCACATATACTAAAGTTAAATTATGAAAAAGCTAATTGTGCTGTGGAGCATTAAATAGCTACTGCACTAGAACTACACACTGAAATGACAAGCAATACAGAATAAGCTTACTATCTATAAATCTAATTGTTTTCTGCAAAACTTGGTATTCTATTCGAGTTGCATATTTCAGCTTTCTTTATGGAACTTTTTCCCCTTGGCCTCCAAAAAAAATAGACCATGCCCAACTAGACTAGTCTGGTCAGCAGAACACAACAAAAAAAGAAAACCACAACTGCAGCCACACTTACAAAGCACCTCAGCTTAATTTTTATTTTACACAGGCAAACAATTTGACAGGCACACACCCACTTGCTAGCATTACAGTGCAAAACCTGCCACATAACATAATAATCATGTTCTTCTTGATTAACATAGCATTTCCTTATCAAAGCTTACATAAACTTGTTAAAGAAGACCCCCAAAACAGATTTCTGAGAACTATGAGCTACAGAGTTTCTGCAGGGATTCCGAGTCTCTTAACAAAAGATGTTTTACAAACTTACCGTAGCACCTAACTCCTAGAGTCACATGTCTAAACCTTACCTGCAAAAATAGTTAACTTGACACAATCCATTCCATTATTTATGAAAAACAACAAGCCACATAATACAACTGAATAATTCAAATTCAGACAGAAACAATGACACATGAATGTACAATAGGCTTTAGGCCAATGCAATGCAGCTTCTGCTAACAAATGTGTGCAAACATCTGCATGACACAAAACTAATGTAGGGACAGTAAAACATTTAATTAAGGAGCTACAGTAGAAGTAGACCTGTGTGACGCTAGTTATCACCATTTAAAGCTTGGAGCAGAAACAAGTTTTATTTGTATTTGTTAACCAGGAGAGAGCACAAACACACATAGGCCTTTTAAATGCTCAGCCGAGAAACACTGGTTGAGTGAATTGTTCAGAGTCACACTGCATGCAAATGGAGGATAAGAGAATCAAACCATAGACTTCAGGAAGCAACTTATAGCTTTAATCTGCGAAGACAATTTCGAGGACATTTCATTCCAGTTTCCCCAGTTCACTGACTATGCTACAGTGCCAACATACTACTTAATTAAAGGTTAAGGCCTACTTACTGCTTCAAAGAGGTTTCATTTTTTTTAAATCAATATTTCAAATGTCTTGTCAAAATCCACTGTTTGGAATCATATTTTCAAAGAAACAGTTCTATCATGTACTCTTTGAACATTTTTGTACATATTTATATTTTCAATACTGTGCTGAAGAAATATCACAATAAATACTTCTCTATTGAATATAAATACATATATAATATTTATATACTTATACAAATATACAACCGTGCATTTATACACACATACATATATATATATATATATATATATATATACACATATACACACACACACACACACACACACACACACACACACACACACACACACACACACACACACACACATACATACCTATGGTATTTAACATATGATGGCAATCAGATTTCAGACCGGTCATCATTCTTCATTTTTATTGAGAAAGCAGTCATTGTGTTTGTGCAGGTCCTGGTACGCTAACTAAGTACCGGTCTGTGAGACCGGGGTCCACCTGTATCGTGATTGTAAACAAACTGAAACATTCTACTTTTCTGACCACAGCGGAATTGTATATGGAGGGATGGTTATAAATGCTTCATTTGTGTCAGTTCTCATGAAGTTGGACGGTATATGACATAAACGTGCATTTCCTATTGTATTTTTTTTAATATACTTCAACATAAATGCTAGCCTTCTTTTAACAAATTCAGGGAACAACTTTCCCGTGTAAGTGACAATGCTCCAGACAATTCATCAGGGTGAAGCCTTTTTTACAGTTCTCATTCTCCCGCTTAGCTCAGTCCCCGTTGTTGTCGTAACCCCTACTTATTTTTTGCTACTGTGCACAACAGTCTTGAAATGTGTAAACCCTTCCTACACGGAGACAAATAATGTCCTCAGCCCCATGTCACAGTTAAAATTGTCAAAGATCACCTCCCTTTTCCAATACACTCTCCCAGTTATGACTTTCCCTTCTGGGTCAGTAAGCTTTCAGGAGGTAATGGCATACATACCATGGCAAATTACATGATACGGCTGTCCCTGATCCGTGAAAAATAAGTCATGCACCGTGTCATGAAGTTTTATTATTTTCTCTCCTCTTGTTTCTATCTGTCTGTCTCTGTCAGTAGCCCCCCCATTCTCAGTTGTTCATATATTTTTGGAGCTGCTGTGAAGTGCACAACGAAGAAGCTGCAAACATGGCCCGGTTTGGAATCTGGCTGCAATAATACCCAAGTACTATATATATATATATATATATATATATATATATATATATATATATATATATATATACACACACACACATATATATATATATATATATATATATATATATATATATATATATACACACATATATAAAATGTGTGCATATATATATATTATATATATTTACACACACATATATATATATATATATATATATATATATATATATATATATATATACACACACACACACATATATAAAATGTGTGCATATATATATATATATTATGTATATATTTACATATATATATATATATATATATATATATATATATATATATACATACACATATAATGTGTTTGTGTGTGTATATATATATATATATATATACATACATATATATATACACACACACACACACACACACACACACACACACACACACACATATATATATATACATACACACACACACACATATATATATATATATATATATATATATATATTTATATATATACACACACACACACACACACACACACATATATATAGCTATACACACACACACATATATATATATATATATATATATATATATATATATATACACACACACACATATATATATATATATATATATACACACACACACATATATATATATATATATATATATACACATACATTACACACACACACACACACACACACACACACACACAACATATATACACATATGTATATACACACACAGATATATTACACACACACCATTTGTGTACCACAGTAAATATTTTCAACAATGCAACACAAAGTATTTACTTCAGTTCAGTGTCTCACAGTTATTAGTTCACAAAAGTACATAATCACAAAAGTGTGCACTTGATTAGAATATTGCTTTAACAGTGACTATAAACACAAACTCATCAGTTACTTCATCTCCCAGTTATGGCATTCCAGCATCCTTATTACATTGCACCACTAATATTATGTAGCACATGACATCAACAGTTTGCTCATTCATTGGTCTATCAAACAGCAAATTACTACAAAACAGCCAGTTATGCCGTTTTCAGCTTTGTACACACCAATCTATAAACAGATGTTTTTATGCTTCTGACTTTAAACTGCACAGATTCCAGCCTTACTGATGAAGTATGTGTTTTTTTTTCTCACCTTGTATCAGTGTATTCAACTGATATACCATACAAACCATAAAGGGAAATGTACTTTTGTGGGAACACATCTAAAATCACTAGAAGGTGTTAACAGACTCTGATTCAATAAAATGACCTCTGGCACTCTGGGTCAGTGATATGCAAATTAATTTTTACTGGCTTCTGCCTCATTTCTAACTCATGCACAAAAAGTACAAGGGCAAAATATGCATTAAGTGTTAAAGCCAGAACTGGGAACTATTTCGTAACAAGCATGGCAAGGCAAAAAAAGACATCTATGAAGCATAAAGGCTTGGTATACAAAATAGAATAAATAGTAGAGTTTAAGTTTGCAGTACCTACTCATACAAGCACAAAGACCTGCCAAAGGCCAGCTGGTATTCCTATTAGAAAAAAAAGTCATGATCAAATACGGGGGAGCTGTCAATAAAATCTCCATGAAACATACATACTGTGGTAGGAACATTCCTGTTAAGATTATAACCTTTAGCTTACATATCCTAATGTTTCTAAGGGAAAAAAAACGAGTTAAGAGCACGTTTCAAGTTCTGAGTCTGTTAGAACAGGGAAGACTTACTACCAATGGAACTGTCACACAGCTCATTTTGTACTGTATGTTACTGTACAGAGAACGTAAATCAAACATATTTAATTCCAGCCGTATATGACTTGACTGAAACATTTACGAAAAGCAAGAAACACACGAGTCAACACCACATACTGTCTCCCTCCCAAATGCAACTTCCCCAATCCATTCAGGTGAGCTAAAATGTCTCCATGAGGAAGTGCAGAGCAGAGCCTGCACAATACATACATCAAGAACAGCAAAACAGTGACATCTGCAAAGAGTTGTGGGATGACCTAATAAATGAAAAACTCCAGACCCACAAATGCACCATAAGTGAATACCAAACAGCAAATCAAAACCGTGTTAAAAATGCATAATTCAATAGTGAAAACATACAAGTCCAAGCCATCCGCCAAGGGCATTTCAACCACAATAAAAAAGAAAAAAAAAATCGCCCACTCTATAATGCATACCACCTTTCAAGTAGTAAGTTATTTTTAATATGCAAAAACTGCCGTTTATGAAACCAGTCCCCCGCCCACCCCTGCACTGTCTGGGTCAAGGTGGGCCGGAGCTGGACATAATGCCTGCTGTAGGAGGAGGAAAGCGATCAGGTACCAGTTACTGGGAGGGCGTACTACTTCAGTTCTTTGTTCTTCTACTGGACTGGACTACCACTTTCAACATACATGTGTGAAGATGGGAATAAACAAAGTAAGTCTTTCATTGTTTAAAATCATAATGCAGCTAAACTAAAAAAAATGCTCCGCAGCAGTCCCACTTGAAAGACAAGAAAAAAAACAAACGATGTAACCCAAGCTCCCGAGGGAAATCGGTGCCAGTGATGTTTCCCAGCCGCTGACACCGAATTGTCAGATCTCTTTTAGGTCAATAAAAACAAACTATTTATACTCAAGGAACAAGTTGTGCAATAAAGAGGCGGGGTGATACACAATCGGGGAATCGAACTGGTGGCTGGTAAATACAAAGGTTTTACACAAACTGTCATCACAGCTCATAGAGAGAGTCCTTACCTCCTCCAGTGATGACACCGTGGTCTTACACTGACCCATCTTAGTGGTGAAGTTGGAAGCTGTGGGTGATTTGTAATCTTCCGTAGTCTCCGCCACAAATTCCGCCACTGTGATCTGGTCAGGCATAGTTGTTTATATTCGTGTCAAAACAAATACACACAAAATCGGTTTCCGAAGGAAGAGCCAGCCACACAAGTTCTGGAAGTCGCAGAAAGACCAGCAGATCACTGATAATCAAGATCCACTGACATGTTAAGAAAAGTCCGCAAATATTCCCAAACGATGCCAACCAAAGTGGAACAGATAAACGTAAGCCTGTTTTTAACATTCGCTCCCTGCTGCTGCAGTAAAGCCTTTGCTTGGCTTCTTTGCTTTTCTCTGGGATTTCTGAATGAGAGCGATCAGAGCACGCGCAGTATTGGAGTGGCTGAAGTACAAACTAGGGCTGTCGTCGAGCACGCGCGGCGGAGTTTGGGAGTGCAAACCAGTGGAATCCTCGAGCTCGTCACTCAGAGCCACAACCAAGGCAGGACCATAGCTTGACTGACAGGCAATGGTGGCCAGTGCCCACAAGATTCAATTTACTACAGGTAGTAACAAGAAAGAGTGAGGAGCTCGCTTGTGACGTTCAGGCCTCGTATGGTTGATTTTTTTTAAATTAGAGCGAGACGACGAGGAAGTTAGGTGTGTTGTTACTTTGAAGTTGAAAAACGGAAGAAAACTTACTGTTTCATTAGTCACATTTATGGTAATTTTTTTCCCTGCAAGAAATTCGTTCTAGGTCAGTAACTGTAGTCTCACGGCGGCGTTTGGTTATTTTATTTATTTATGTTTATTAACCGCGGTGGAGGAATGATCCATAGCACCAGAATCGGGGACAAATCCAAAAACAATCGGGGTCACTTTTAAAATATTGCATGTGCTAACTTGAGGTATTTTGATAGAATAAGTGAACATAGTTTCTAAAGTTAATCGAAAGCAATGTAAAATCAGTAACTATTCTGTTTTATTGACTCTAAGTCACCACAGATAAAGAGGGACAGAGCTAAATTCTGAGCCTAAATCAGGGGCAGTGGACAGGTAAAGAGTGATCGCAGAGGATTTATTTCAGGTCAAATCCAGCGCCGGCGATAATAGAACGCAAACAATTGCAAAAGGTAAACTTGTACATACATATGCAACAAACGAGAAAATGCTATGGAGTACAAAGGAGGTAAAGATAATACAAATAAGTGAGTACACCAACAGGCAGTATAAATGATACCATAGGTGGTGGTATGCTGTAATCGTGATAGATAAAAGGAATGTGAACATGTTATTCGCGATTCTAATGCATTTGAAAATGCATAGTAAGTAGAGCTGTGTTAGCGTAGTAGTGGTGTGTTTCCTTTATGAGGGCATCTTCTAAGTCTTTCCTGAATTGGGAAGGCGTGATATAATTTCTTAAGTGGTATACGTTGTCAGGGCTGGTGCTTTCAGTCAAGCTTCACTGTCACTCCCATCCCTCATAAGGCAACCTAGTTCATGCTGCAGAGTTTTAGTATGCATAAACTGAACTCTAGCTACAAATTTGCTCTTATGAGCGGTCGGTATACCACAATATGGTGGCCAGTCTCACAGAGGGGCATTCATAGTAAATGTAAATTGGTTGCAACAGTGATGCATTATAACTCTGCGTATTGGACTGGAGCTGGACTTCGGAGAAATGGAACTTTAAACGCTGCCAACTGTTTCAACCCCCCCTCCTTCCTTCCTACCTTCCCACACACACATTCTGCAGTTAGGGTTGCCACCTTTTCATATTGCCAAAGTGGGACATTTTCAGTACAAACATCAGATTTTACAGGCCGACACATATCCACGGTCAGTACAAAGGGTAGAACTTAACTTTTTTGCCTAAATAAAAGCTTATTCTTGTAGCACTGTAGTTGCTTATTCTGTTTCTTATAACATTTAGGTATTTTAGATACAGAATAACTGTTTTATGCAACTATTACATAAAATATAGGAAATAATTGTGGCCTAAAATCTCAGGACATTTGCCATTTTTAAAATGTTTTGTCAGGACACAACTGCCCAAAGAGGGACTGTCCCTCGCAAAGTGGGACAGGTGGCAACCCTATCTGCAGTGCTCCCCTCTGTCTCTCCACCACCACCACTTCTTGGGCTGTCAAACAATCCACCAATGACTTTTCTTTCTTTTCTCACATTTTCCTTATTCTTCAGCTTTTTCAAGAAGCCATTATTTTCTATATGCTCTCAAATGCATTTTTTACACAACCTTTTCATCCAATCATTGCTTGAACAGAAACTATTATTAACAAAATACGTTTTGTTGCTGCTGTTCAACTTTTGTTTTCCTTACAGTTCTATCAGCACATTCTTATTGGCAAAGAGAGCGCAGTAATAACTGTTTAGGAAGGCTCAGGGAGAACTTAAAATGAATGACAGTTTATATAATTGACAGTATGCAGAATTACATTAAATAGTACAGCTCAATATGTGATTACATATAAAGAAAATAAGTTTATACGATGATTACAGTTGTAGATGCATTATATAGAAGTGCAGCTTGTTATTTGAATACATTCATAGGAAACGGGTTAATACAATGGTTACGTTTGTAGGAAACAGGTTTATACGGTTATTACATTTTTGATAGAAGATTAAAAGCTTTAGAGCATATTGGGAGTAGAAACAGGACAGCAAAAGCAGCAGTTGAGAAGTAGGAATTCATAAATTAGAAGGTTAACAGTGTATACAGATAGTGTGTGGTAATTTTAGTTTTCAAGTTAAATATGCCAACAGTTGTTTTGAGGTGTTTTCATCTTATAATTGAATATTACAGAAGAAGTTTTAGGAGATAAAGAATATATGCTAATAGAGAGTGGTGAGAGGTAGTGTTGACCTGGGTGTCTTCAGTCTTATTTTTTTCTTTCAAGGAAGACGTAAGTTGTGCCCAAGGCTTAATGTTAAAAGCTGACAAAATAGTAGCTCATAATAAACTAACAATACAATTGTTGTATGCATCCTGTTTGGGAATACTGCCTGCCTTCCTACCCCCTCTCAAAAAAAAAAGTCACTGCCTGTGCATTCTTCTGATGTTGGATTGGGATGAAAGCAGTGACTCAAATGGACATGGTTATGTGTGTCGTGTCTGCTATCATTCATGTATGTGTGTGTGTATATGTGTATGTATGTGTATATATATATATATATATATTTTTTTTTTTTTGTATATATGGGTCTGCTTGTGTAAACCAAAATTACATTCTGCCAAAATTCAAAACATCGAGACAAGTGCCGGAAACTCACCGTACAGAAAGTTCAAACCATCGAAATGGGTTTTACCGACAGTCTTGGACAAGTTAACATCCGCTGATGATTTTTCAGTGTTTTGAATTTCGATGGTTTCAACTTTAAGTATGGCGACTTTTCATCACTTTCATCACAATGTTTTGAATATACGTTTATAGCATGCCTCCTCACTCCTTACCCCTAACGGCAACGACCAGTGTACGTGCCTGGTATGGATTGTGACAAAACTGAAATAATTACTGCAGCAATGAATTCTATTTGTTATTCATAGACAGTACACTGCCCCTTCACAAGCTATTGTAACCTTCTTTAAACACCTCTGAGGTCTGTGGAAGAAGTAAAATAAACAGTGGCTACACTGATGTCTTTCCATATCACTGTTCCAGTGTTTGTTACAGAAAGGATGTCCCACCATAGGCAGCTCACTGCTTGGCAAGTATAAATGAGCTTAAAAGGGACGTATGGATGCAACTACCTGAACTTCTTTTGCCGCCAGTTTGAACTCCATTTTTACCAGTTGGTTTGAACACCTTGTTGCTGTACTGCATATTTAGCAAAACCACCAGGTAAGTGCCCCATTGGGGTTATTTTTTAGTTTACTTAATTTTGTTTTGAAAAAAATGACTCTGGCTACCTTTTATGCCCTAACTTCTATGCGGGGAGCATAAATGTGACATAACTGTGTAGGCAAGATCTCTTTTAAGCTTATTTATACTGGCTGAGTGATGGGCTGCCCACAGCAGGGCATCCCTTCTGTAACAGAATATTGCAGTAGTGAAGAGAAGGACATGTACTGTTTGTGTAAGATTTTACACAACTGTACTTTCCCATCCCCAACAGAAGCTATAATGACCTTTTGTGCACACCTTTAAAGGTTTGATTGTGATGAGAAAGAGGTAATGAACACAATCTCCAGCCCCTCACACAACCTTCTGGACACAGTCGGGCAGATCTCGGGTGCTGTTGAGGGTAGAGGCCAACCACTAAGTCCATGTCAAAATGCTTTTACACATTCTCGGGTGTGTGGGCCACCAGACTTCTAGAAGCTAAATGTTCTGTGATGTAGTTTATGCAGTGTTTTTTGAAATGGAATTACTTGTTAACTGGATTTTTTTTATCACTACACAGAAGAGTTATGCAAGTGCCCAACATTGTGTGTGTGTACACACACAAAATCAGTGATATTTTTTATACACACACACACACACACACACACACCAGCTGCATGTTGTTTGGCATGCTGGGGTTAATCAGAGTTTAAGGATAGACAAGGAGGACATGTAGACTAGACACACACATGCATACACACGAGAGAAAATGGAGAATAACACACCCTGAGCAAAGCACTGTGAAATGGCAATGCTACTCACCGTGCCACAATGGCAATGATCAGTTGCTTTCTCACACATCATATTCCTGCCACATCACCAAAGTTAGCCATCTATCATGTGTAAGTAAGGTCCATGTCTTTGATTGTAAGTGAAGGAAAATATGGCCATCTTGTTACTCTTAAATACACTTCAACCACACACACGAGCGTAATGGTAATACTGATGATGTTCGTGCTAGAAAGTGAAATAAATTATAGCCAGCTTATTCCTCTTACAATGCAACACCCACAAAAATAAGCCATAGTTTTGCAGTTATTTATGCAAATAGCAGTACATTGTGCAACACTTGTACTGCCCCAAGATCAGTGTTTGTTTACCAGTTATCAAACAGCAGAGGTAAGTCACTTTTATTTATCTCATTGAGGAGTAATGTACACGTCTCACTTTTCATGATTTCACAGAATGTCCCTGATTTTGCCTCATAGCTTTTCCTCAGTCCTTCATAAAAAGTTTGATGTGTTGGTAAATAGTTTAGGGTTACAGTCACTCAATAAATCCAGACATCAGAGTTTCGTACTTATTGTCCAAAAATGCTTGTTGATGCAAAATGTGTTATTCTTTTAGCTTTTAAGTTGTTAGAGTAATACTTAAAACATATTCCTGCTTTTGGGCCTTTATTCTGATGATGATGTATGGCTTTGCCCAGAATTCGTGAGCAAAGATGTTTGAGAGTTATAGTATCTGGTGTTCTGCCAGTATTTATAAAACTCATTGAAAGAGGAAACCATCCCTGAAGACTGGAAGCATCAGCTGTTCTTGAAATCCAAAGTAAACATTGAGATGGGTAACTCTGGGCTGCTGATCTCTAGCTCTTATCTTGCCCATTTTCATTCACTGATTATATCCTTTATCCTAATAGGATCATATCGCAACCCTGTTTTGGATAAAGAGCGTAATCGGAAAATAATTTTTTCCTCATTTTCCCCAACCTGCAGCAGTTTTTGTGGGCCCCCCATGCAATCAAAGATAATTAAGGGGAGTCCTGACCGCCAAGGGTATTGAAGTGCATATAGTTGACTATGTTAGTTTTAGTGGAGAGAATACTCACCAGCAGAACTAAATCTGGGGCAATACATCAGTGGTAAAAAGTTTAATGAAATTGTGAAGTCTTTTACTTGACAAAATACTGTTATAACCAGAGATATCTCTGAATTTTAAAGGTGGTCCAAATAAGAGGTATTCTTACCCAAATGGTTTATTAAGTACACAAAATTGCTGTACTAGCTTTTGTTGGTCTGACAGATGTTACAGACTATCAAAATAAGATAAATTGGCTGTGTTTCAAGCCCACCCCCATGACCACAGAACCCAGCAACCACAGGGTTCACTGGTGCCTAAAGCCAGCTATGTACATTACCCAAGTTTAGGGCCCAAGACAGAGGGACTTTGCTATATTTCCTAGTATAGGTGTGGTGTTGATAGAAGGGGCTTGGCTTTGCTGAGATCTTAGATTGTAGTTGCAGATTCTTTCTCTAATTGTGAATCTTCCTGCAAGAAAAGTAAAAGTGTCTTGGTTTAGATGCTTAAATAGGAGGGTAACAAGTGGGAGTTGTGCTGTTTGTTGGACTGGCAGCCAACTGGATTTTTTTGAGTACAGGGCAGATGTGTTTAGTTCTTGTTGTAAGGGAGATGAAACAACACGTTTTGTTTTCTGTTTAGTGATTAAAAGATGGTTAGGCAGAGTCAGTTAACGGGAGGGAGTATTCAATCTAAGCCAAATGTATACCTTTAACTTCTTTTCTTGATGGGAGATAAGAAGTGTAAGATCTTCAGTGTCGCATAATAGTTTGTAGTATTTTTACTTTAATATTGTGGATATATACTTGGAAGTTTAGATTCTGATCTAGATGGAGTCCTAGATATTTGAGAAGGTGGTTTCAAGGGGGCTATGGATGTGGTTTTGAAAGACTAATATTTAAGCATTTGTGGGGATCCAAATAGAATAACTCTATGTATATATTTGTGTATTTATTTACGTTTTGAGTTTAGAAGGCCTTGTCAAATTTTAATGTTATTGGGGGATGGGTGTGACCTATAAATCATGTCATCAGCATAGGGAATGATATAAAGACAGGAGGGGACCTGTGAAGGTAAAATGTTAATAGAAACAGTGAAAAAGAAAAGGAGACAGGACTAAACCCTGGGTGAGTAATTTTAGTAGGGGTGCTTTGAATGAGTAGGAGGAACTTATTTTCACACCGAATGTGCAGTGTGAAAGGAAGTTAAAGAAATATACTATGCTTTTTCTTGTTGCTTATGAACTTTGAGAGGAGAGCCGTGTGGAGAAGTAAGTGGGCAACTATATCCAAGTCTTTGTTAAGAAGGAATACAGCACTTGTGAATCACGCTTTGTCTACATCCATCAGAATATCATCTGTATGTGTTGAGATGGCTGTTGTAGTGCTCCTTTTGGCCCACAATCCATGTTAATGTGGGGACAGTAATGCTTGTTCAACTCTGTAATATGAGAATTGGTTGTAAGCCAGTTTTTCAAGAACTGTATCAAATATTAGTAGTACTGACATGGGTCTGTAGTTTGAGCAGGAGCTTGGAATCTTGGTTTTAGAGATTTGGTTTTGTGACATCCCTGCTCTGGGCCAGTAAGCAAGGAACTTGAATCCTCACCACTGGCACTGGAGAGGGACGTTCACTTGGAACAAAAATGAATATACCAGTATTTCATGATGCAGTTCTCTTCATCAAGCACAATTTCCCTTAAGAGCATACAGGGAACACACTCAGTCCTGGCTCCAAGCAGCTGACACACACACTCTGAGATTTGATTTTCACGCACACACTTGGGAAAGGCTGGCACATATTTACTAGCTATGCCCCCTTCTGCCCATACTACAAGGTAATTGTTAATACAAATGGTATTTTGACCAACAGTAAGGCTTTCAGGAGTGACCAGAGCTGTCGCCAAATATATCGAAGTACTCTGAGATTAAGATACTCTCTAAAAGATCAGCTACAATGAAAAGTTTAAATGTATTAAATAAATAAAAAAGAACATGAAAATATTACATTTCTGTTTGCAGTAAACACCAGAGTTTTATTCACAGAAAATATTAAAAATAACACAGGTGGACAGACTTGCACAGTTGCAGAAAAAAAACAATAGATAAATAATCTTACTATATATTCCTGACTGATCTAAAGGAGACTTCAGTCTCACCTAGTGTTAAAATATAATTTTTTTTGTAATGGATTACAGAATGACATCACATACAGCAGGTCATCTGACTTCTGGTTGCCATGCTACCCTCCTTGGCTAGAAGCTGTCAGGATTTAGCACGTGTCAACACCACCACACACACACACACACACACACACACGCTTACTAAGATCTGCTGCAGCTCTTGGAAGTTATACAATTTCAAACCTCTACCCTTCCAGAGTAGCAATTAGTTCATCCTAAAGACAATATAGAAAGCTTCCTAGTACAGACTTTTTGTCTTTGGCTGCATTGAGAATTGTAAGATACAATTGTTATGGCCTAAGCCAGGTAACTTAATTTTAAACTATTTTAAAAGTTAGGTGGATTGAGATTAATTTCTTCTCTTCCAGTATCCTCTGTATTTACAATAATACATCTATATTTCTTTTTCTGTCCAGCAGGGCACACTTGTGATACATTTTTAACACAAACAGCTTTACAAATATTTTTTTCAACACAAGCATCTCTACAAATCAGTTTAATATACAAACTACATATAATTCTTTACAAAATTCTAGCTACCTGTGCTGGCATATGTTACACATCCACTGCCCTACTTCTCCTGGCATAGCTGGCAATACCTCACATCCGTTACATGTTTAATATTTTTTCCAAATTTAAAAAAAAAACATGTTTAAGCAGTACCAGAAGTTATAGATATGTGGTAGAGGATATGAAATATGTTCTGAATGGATCTTGTCAAACCAGGGATGTAGATCATCAAGACAGGTTGGTTGTCAGTAAAGATTTTATTTATTTGTTTGTTTGTTTGTTTATTTATTTATTTATTTAACATTTGTTAACCGGGAAAGTCAGACTTGGAACTAAGCCAATTTTCAGCGGAGGCCCGGGGAGAAATGCTCCAGATGCATGTCTTTATAACGTTGGAGGAAACTGGAGCACCCGTAGGAAACCCACAACGCAGGGAGGACATGTAAACTCCACACAGAAGGCACCCCAGCCGAGAATCGAACTGGAGCACCTGTTGCTGTGAGGTGACAAAGCTACCGCTGCACCACTGTGCCATCCATATTTTATTAAATATGTTTTCTGTGTCAGTTGTAATAGCTTTAAAGTAGAAAAGTGGAGACATTCAGGAAGACTTGGGTCTGCATATAAATATTTTGTGAAATGGTAGGAGGGGAAGAAAATTGTGTGAATTTGGAAAGAAAATCTTCATCTTCCATTTAGCTTCGCTGCAGCATATAGCCCAAGGTAACAGAAACATGCAAATTAGCTACAGAGAAACATGGAAGATGACAACAAATAAAAATCAAGTACCCAACCTGGTCTGCCCTTTCCCATTGCTTGCCACATTCCTTGCTTTCTGTTTAACATTCTTGCATTTTGTCTACATACCAGATCTGTGAAATGCTTTGTTTTGCTATTATATTGTCCACTTCTTACAGGCATGTGTCCCATCAACCACAGCCAGAGAAGAGTCCCAAAAAGTGACCACTGGATTTACTGTATGTGTAGCCTAATGTACTTTATTGGCTTGCATTGAAATTAGGCATGCTCTTAAATAGCCAGAAACCACACAACAAACATCTGTGAAAGAAAATGACAAGGGCCCCATGTTTATTGTGCCTGTCAGATTAACTTGATCAAGTGCCTGTCATTAAGACATTCAGAGAATCAAATGCTAATCAAGAAATATTCAGATATACACAAAGTACAGTTCTCTGATTGAAAGCCAGTCAGACTACTTAGCATAGTTAACACTTGAACTTGGCCATCCCTAAAATCATTCAGCCAACACCAATGCTAGAAATTAACTCATAGGCAATCCCTTAGCAAACAAAAGAAGTTGAAAGATTGTCTGCAAGCTATAGTTTCCAGGCCTTTACTCCCCATCCTGCCAATTGATACAGTAGAGTGCACACAGGAGCATCCATCTGCCATAGCTCCCTGCCACTGGGGTGTTTAAAACCTACCCAAAAAAGAGAGTCAGGCTGTCTGAGCCATTGCCTTCTTCTGCCTCTGAAAATGCAGTCTTGCAAGTCCGCCTTTCCACCCAAAGTCATGGCTGTCACAACCTAGTACACACTCCTTACCTCTTGCTAGGGGAAGCACAGACATTAAATAAAAATGAGACTTCCTTTCTTTCTGACCCCTAGTGAAATTGCCACTGTAGGAAAAAAGACCCTAACTGGTCTCTATGCCACCACTCCTTGCTTTTAAGAAAAAATATGAGCGAGTCTAGTCTAGTCTTCCTCCTAGTGTACTTTGTTGAACAAAGGGCTTGTGCAGCTTATTTACCCTGTTTATATCTATTTTTACTATCTAGCTACCCTTTGTGTCTTCCCTGCTCTTTGGTACAGGGCCAACTCCCAAGCATTTTCACTGAGATTTTTGTCTTTATACAATTGCAGGTGGTTACTGTATCTGATCCCAATACTGCAGATGCTCTGCCACAAAGTCCAAGCCCTAAACACTATCACTGAGCATTTTCTTTGTACAGTGTAAGCAAATTTTAACTTGAAGAACCTTCCCATGTATTTACTTCATATAGAAAAATGCATGGCTGACTGTGCTAGAACCCCCCCCCCCCAGACAGAGTTGTCCTTGCACTTTAAGGACCACATACTAAGTTGGCCACTGTCCTCTCTCTTGACGAATAGTTTACACTATATATGTCAGTTATTCTTCCTGGCTAACGGGTGTCTGCATTTGTGCCAGATTATGTGCTGTAATTATATTTTTGTTAATAATTTGGTTCAACTTGAGTATATATGGAGCATCGTGATATCTAATAAAAGCTTCTGTAGTGCTGCTAAAGTTGTCACTGATATTTGCTGTTTGCCTACTACTGACCTGCAGATATTTATACTTTTTTGGTAATAAAATATGTATGCATGCATTGTGACACCCGTGCCCTGGCCCAGCAATCAAGGAGCCTCGATCCTCACTACTAACACTAGTGAGGGGCATCTTCTATATGAGGAAAGGATAACAAATACACACAGTAAAGTGCAATTTCCCTTAAGAGCACACAGAGATCACAGTCCGGGGAAAGTCACTCCCTTGCTCCCCAGGTCCCCATTAAGCCAATAAGACTCCCCACTGGCACAGCTATAGGGTCCAGATCTCAGCCAGCTGGGCAAGCTGAAACCTCCCGCACCCTCTCTGTCCAACCAGTGCTTCATGTCCCTGCCCAAGTAGCTGACACACACACACACACACACACACTTTGGGATAAGAGTTTATAAGACCACACAGACACTTGGGGAAGGCTGGCACAGGTTCTCCAGCTGTGCCCCTCTTACCCAGACTATACGGTAGAAATCACTGCCACCACCCAGCTAATATTTATCAGCTACTCAAAGGCCCTTAAAAGGGTGTCCAATTATTACTCTGCAATATTATTATCCAATTGGTATTATCGCCCAGGGCTAAAGCTATAGGAGTGGCTTTGTACAATTTTATCAAAGGCATGCAAGTACTCTTAAGAGCTTAAATTATCTCTACACAAAACAGCCACAGTTGAAAAGTTTAAAAATATTTAATAATAAATAATAAAAACACAACACAATACTTCTTACTACACAGTGTTAAGAGTTCAGAGATCATAGAGAAATACTTAAAATAATTCAGTAGTACAGTTCTGACATCACAGAAAAAACTTGGTCTATTCTTTCTAGTTTCTAGCTATTTCTAAGAGAAAGCACACGTCTAAGATAAACTTACTAATAGAAACAGGCAGAGTTCTGATGAGTGGGATGGTCAAGACAAAAATGCTTAAAGCTCTCTGATTCTCTCTGTTTTTAAAATCACATTCCTGGTTCCCATTACATCATTCTTCACACTTCCCTGGGTTCTCAGGTTAACCAAAACTACATTTACATTCTTAACATCTCCTTGTGTTATCTTGCAGCTGGTCAGGAAGCAGAGCAGTAAAAATACATTTGCATGTTTAACTCTAGCAATTTAACTCTTGGTTAAAACAATAGGAAGAATGTCTTCATCTAGACGGGCTGGAGCTGACTTTAGATCAGAGGGTCACAACATGCTTTTAATTGGTCAGTAGAGAGCACTGTTGTGACATTTTTTGCAGTTCCACATCTAACAGCAGTTTTTCCATTTAAGACAACAAGCCTGTGCTTTACATTAATATTTACAAATGATAGACTTATCTATAGAATTCTATCTGGCTAGGCTGGCAGTCTTCACATGCGTAAATATGTTTTTGTAAATATCTCGGTCATTGTCTGCCTGGACACAGTGTAGAGCCACATTTCACATGCCGAGTCATAAGGAGTCGGTCCTCAGACAAATGGTATAGCTTTTATAACCAAGGTTTCCTTAACATCTAATCACAGTCCTACCCAACAGCCACATATCACCACATCCACTTTCACCTTCAAACTTGTGCCTGCGTCCTATATAAAACTACCCTTAAACCATGCTGCTGTTAAGCTGATGATCCTCCAAGCGAGTGCCTAAAATTATCTTCTACACAACATGGCTTCCATCCTTCCTATATTACTAACATTCCCCTTCTAACCTATATATAAACTGTTAATAAAGCTAGAGATAATGGCAAACTAGTTTTGTCACAGCAAACTTCTACTTCGAATGTCCTTACGAGATCTCTCTTGGCCTCCTGTTCTGTGGTTCAGAAGCTACCTGTCCAATAGGTATTAGCCAGTAAAATGGCACTCCACGCTGTCTCCTTATTTTCCAGTCACCTATTATTTATTAATTTTATTTTATTTACATTTGTTGACCGGGAGATTCCGACTGGACACAGGTCCGTTTTTTCAGCGGAGGCCTGGGGAGAAAAGCTCCACATTAAGTATTATTTGCATTATACAGTTAAAAAACATAACATTTAAATATAGACAGTCCAGTTAAGGACGCAAGACAAGAAGAAAACAGATGTAAAACAGCTGTAGAACATAGCACAATTTTAAAATATGGTGACATACTAAACATGGTTACAAATGTATGTCACAAAACATCCAACAGACCAAACAATGTTGTAGGAAGTCACGACTTCAGTAGTGTCTAAAAGCTGGAATGTCTTTTATTCATGAGGTAAGCGCTTTCATGGTGTCACCACCACTTCTTCAGACCATAACAGAAAACAGTATTTCACAAAACATATATATATATATATATATATATATATATATAAAAAACAAGAAAATTTCTTGATATAACCCTATATATTTTTCTGCTAGGTATGTTCTTCATGCATTTTTTGTTAGATGTATTTTTATGTATTTTTAGCCTTTATATTATTAATTAGGATGACAGGAAATTTTCTTGTTTTTAACTTGTGTAGTGATGAATGAAGTTAACATTCAAGTGATTTTACTCCTAGAATATTGTAATATGGCAATTCAGTGTTTGTATGTCTTTAAGAAAGTCAAATGCATTGAAGTGTGTTATTGGTCTATTTGAATTAATTGGAGTGTGTGTGTGTGTGTGTGTGTGTGTGTGTGTGTGTGTGTGTGTGTGTGTGTGTGTGTGTGTGTGTGTGTATGTATAAATTTTGTGAAATACTGTTCTCTGTTATGGTCTGAAGAAGTGGTGGTGACACCATGAAAGCGCTTACCTCATGAATAAAAGATATTCCAGCTTTTAAACCCTACTGAAGTTGTGACTTCCTACAACATTGTTTGGTCTGTTGGATGTTTTGTGACATATTTTTGAACTGTTTTACCAACAGCTCATTTTTCCTTGCTGCATCTTGTTTGGTGTTATATTTATGGTTACAAATGTAGTTGAGATTCATCAGTGAACAATTGATACAATCTGTTTTTGAGGTACATAACAGCCATTAGCAGTTGTTGTTACAAGAAGTTAGTATTATGTGGTAGGTAGCTGGGAACATGAGTAGCCAAGCTTGCTAAGAGTAGGTTGTTGATAGGGGCTGAGAGAGGTAGTGGGTGGGGGAGTGGATGGTATTAGAGGGCATATCTGGCATGTTTTGAAGTTTGATTTTAGTAAGGATTTAAAGTGGGTGCAAGAAGTTACAGAGGTAATCGAGGATGGGAGGGAGTTCCAGAGTTTGGCTATAGTGCAGGAGAATAATGCTTCTCCAGCAGAGTTAATGGCTCTTGTGACCTGTAGGCGGTTTTTGTGGCTGGACCTTAGTGGTCTCATGGTTATGTAGAGTTGAAGTAGATTCTGGAGGGATTGGACTTTTAGTGGTTGGTTTATTAGTTTGTGGGCGAGTGTGAGTTGGTACCATTGAAGGAGGTGGGGGCTCTAGCCAGCCCAGTTCCTCTAGTGAGAAACAGTGATGAGGACGGTAGGAAGCCCCTGTGGCGAATTTGGCAATTTTGTTGTAGCAGGTTTCGAGCTTATTTAGATCGCATTTTCTGAGGTTAGTAAATATTGGAGAGGCGTAGAGTAGGGTAGAGATAAGATGAGAATTTGCTACCGAAATTTTAGCTGCTTTGGTAAGTAGTTGCTGATTTCTATATAATGCTCCTAGTTTTTTTGTGCACTTTTTTTAATGGTCATAGAAATATGAATGTCAAAGTTCAGTTTGTCTATTTCTACTCCTAGTAATTTGGTGTGCTGTAGGATGGATGGTGTTGTCTTTTGCTGTGATGTTAAAGTGAGGGCTGTCTAGGGTAAGTTTGGTGGGCTGGAAAATTAACATTTTCACCAACGCCCTCTATACTTCTACACAGCAGGCCACCCCAATACAATATGCAGATGATTCTACTCATTTGCACATCTAAAAACATGGTACGCCTCCAGAAAATTACTCGGGAAGCTCAAACAGCCACTGAAACATGGCTTCATAACTCTCAGCGTGTGTTTAACCCAAAAAGAGTAAACTACTATTTTTCCTCAAATCCTTGTCTCATGAAAAAACAAAATTTAAAGTCTTCTCTCGATAATACATCCATTGAAGTCGCTTCTCATGGCAAACTATTATGGGTGATAGTGGATGATGATCTTACATTCAACATGCATATACAAAATTGCATAAGAAAAACTCCTCAAAAACTAGGGATGCTTTACAGAGCCAAAAATGTTCTCACTAAAACAACTAAAACTGCACTTGCCACTACTTATCTCCTCCTAACTCTCCTTCTTTATGGTGCTCCCATCCCTACTAAGCTCCAGGCTTCACTTAAATTAAATTGAACAATAAGAACAATAATCAAAAGAACGATAACCAATGAAGAAATTAATCCACGACCATAGGGAAGGAACCAGTACTCGATTGTAGACCAAAATAGTTTTAATAACAAAAGTTCTCTAGTTGCACAAATCACAAAAAAATCACACAAGCGCTTTCGCTCAGGCAGTCCTGAGCTTTATCAAGTGTTACAGACATTTCATGTTACAATGCCTAATATATATCCTAGTAATTGCAGTCTTAATTGGAAAAACCTGATATTAAAGTGCTCCAGTGATTTAAAGCTATAAGCTAAAAAATGATTTTCATTGCGTCAATTAGGAATAAAATACACATGTATGCATATACAAAAGCCAACTTTAAAACACAGAACTTCACAAATGGGGGAGTTTAAAAAGAATTAAAAGTTCAAATTAAGCTTAGAAATCATTGACATCTATATTAAATGTATTGGATAGCTTGCAAAATTGTTTATATTGTTGGAGGGCACTATGATGTTTAATTAAATTAATTAATATTAAATATTAATTAATAATATTAATATAAATTTAATATTAGAGATGGTTTTGAATTAAAATTTTAAAGCAATGATTGCCCATTAATTTAATATAATCTGTAGATGTATTGTTGTGTTAGGGAATCACAAGTCCAGAACTATAGCCTAGCTCTTCTTAGCTTCAAGACTGGTTTGATACTAATCATCCCATTAAGGCCAGGCGGTTTCCCTGCGTTCAGCCTCAACTGCCATAGTAATTCACGGTAGCCTAAGGTAGATTCCCAGTCACCACCCCTTGCATCTGGTTCTACTTGTTCGAGGACCAGAAACTGGATTTTGGACTCTGGGCAAGAGAGGGAGTGTTTAAAAAAGGCATTCGTCTCCTTCTTCTTAGCCATATCATAAAGATGTTCATAGATTCGTTTTCTTAGTTCCCTCTCAGTTTTGCCCACATAGAAACTTTGACAGTTAGTACATAACCCCAAATAAACCACCCCTCTAGTGCCACACGTGTAAAAGCCTGTTGGATGTACTTTGTAGTTTCTTGATGGAATGTAAGGGGATGTTTCTTTTGATATGGCGTGGCATTGGGCACAAGCACCACATTTAAATGTACCCAACCTTGGTTGTCTGACTCTCTTCTTGGTTCCTTGCTTTTTTTCAAATATTTCTTTTAAGTTGGCCCCTCTTTTGCGGACAAAATTAGGTTTAGATGGTATATAGTCCTTTAATTCTTCAAAGAGGGCCAAAACTGGCCAATGGTGCAAGATAGTTTCTTCCATTTCATGAGAATTAGAGGAATAGGTATATGCAAAACTGTTTGTATGAGAGGCTTCTGTATTTGAAATAATGTTAGGCACAAGCTCAAGCCCTCCTCCTAATATTGGTGTATATAGAGAGTGTCGTGAGGAATTTACTTCTGCAGCTAGGGTTGTAAATAACTCCAGAGGATAACCTCTTTCTAAAAACAAAGTCCGCAAGAACTCCACCTCCAATTCAAAATCATTCTGTGTGCTGCATATTCTACTTGCTCTGATGAGCTGCCCCTTAATGATTCCTCTTTTTTGATATAAAGGGTGTGCACTCTCAAAATGTAAAAAGGAATTGGAAAAGGTGGACTTGCGGTGTAGTTTGGAATGAAAAGTTTTTTGAGTGTAATCTTTGTAGAGGGTGACATCTAAATAGTGAAGCTCATGTGAATCAACAGTGTGTGTAAATTGTAGAAAATTTGTAGTTGAATTGATGTAAGTAAAAAATCGGAGTAGGTCTTCCTCAGAGCCAGACCATAAGATACAGATGTCATCCAAATAACGTCTGTAGAAAAGAATGTGTTCTTCCCAAGGTGGTATTAGGACAAACGTGTGCTCCCACATGTGTAGTACTACATTCGCGTAGAAGGACGCACACGATGCCCCCATGGCTACACCCTTACGCTGCCGAAACAATTCACCATTAAAAAAGATGAAATTGTTTGACAAAACGATTTCCATCAATTCAGTGAGTAAGTTGGACATTTTGTTACTGAGGGTGGTTTTTTGACCAAGAAATTCAGCAAACCATTCCAAACCTTCTTGGTGGGGGATGCTGGAAAAGAGGTCTTTTATGTCCACTGTGACCATCAGGATATCTGATGAAAAACAGGAGGTGGGGATGTCGCGCAGAAAATGCCAGGAATCTTTACAGACGTGAGTGAGTGAGTAAAGATGTATACTCTTTGGTCATTGAGTCAATGAATTTTCCCAGGGGTTCAGTCACACCTCCTGCCCCTGATACAATCAGTCTAAATTGTAGAGGGTGGATTCCTTTATGAGTTTTCGGTATCCCAAAGATGACTGGTATTCTGGGTTTTTCCACATGAAGATAGTTAAATGCCTTCTCATTAATGGCCTGCTGCAATAAAAGGTCGTTGAGATAATAGTTAATCTCAGCAAAGGCAATGTTGACCTCATTCCGTGAAACCATCTCATATTGTTCGTCATCTTGTAGCATGGTATGAATATGGGCTTTGTAATCCTCAGAAAACATAAGAACAATTCCTCCACCCTTATCAGGTTTCATGATCCTGATTTTTTCTTCATGTAGATGCTTTATGAAGTTCATTTCCTGTTCCGAAAAATTCGGATGGAGCAAGATTTCTTGATTTTTGGATAGTTTCCTGAAATCATTCTCCACCAATTTCTCAAAGAAGAGGATTATCGGGTGTAGTGGGGGGTTGAAAAGACTAGTACGGGTTGGGCCTGTCTCATGTAATGTTTGGCCTTTAAAAATTAAATTTAAATTCAGACCTCTAGTGAACAGTTTCAGCTCTACCAAGGCCTGTGTTAGATTCATGGGTTTAGTTGGAACAAATTGCAACCCTCGTGTGAAAACGTCAAAGGCGCTTTCATCAATGATCACATCAGTGTAGTTATAAATAACAAAATTGTTTTTCCTTAAGATGGTGCAATTCCCCTCTGTATTATTAAGGTTGTAAGTGTGTGAATCCGGGATAGGAGCATGTTCAGTATGATGTTCCTCTATGGATCTAGGGACCCCTGGGGGGTGAGGGTCAATCAACGGCCAGTGTTCCAAGACCTCGGTGTTTGCCTGTGTCCCCAAACCCCGGTCTGGTCGGGGTTCCTTTGAAAATCCTGGTTGTTACTCCCCTTCCTGCCTTTTTCTGCTAATCTTTCACTCCTTCTAGGAGGTTCCTCTAACTCATCATGCATGTCATCAGCTCTATCTGAATTGGTAATGGGTGTCTTGGAAGAACTGCCTCTATGGTAACCATTAGGAGTGGGGTAAGCCAAACCATCTCTGTAATCCATTAAATCACATTCTAATTTTCTTAGCTTCCTATTAAGTATCTTGTCACAAAAAATGTCAACATTGTCAAAAACTTTGTCATGACTGGGTTTAAAAGCATTAAAATCAGAACTAGATGTTAATTTATTATTTAAAACATCTAAATCATTCATAAGTGCTTGTGCTTTTAACTCATATTCCCCCACCATCACATCAAGCATTTCCAGCCTGGCTTTGTCAAAGATTTCACATAATTTAAAATAGTAACTAGTGCCATGCTGAACATTATTGGGAAATTTGAACAAGCGTAGCCCTTTCGGGATGCGCTTGACTCTCACACATTCATTCAGATAGTCTATTTCTAATTGTGTACTCCTCAAGGAGTACAATTTGTCTTTAAATGAGTCCATATTTTGGTCAAAGTTCGAAAAATTGTTAGAATTGCCTATACCTTTTGAGAAAGTAAAACGTGGGCCGGCCCATTTAGTGAAATTAACGTCTTTGTTTTTGTGCGCCGGACCAGCATTGTTGACCACATATGTTTTCAGGCGTGCACTTGCTTCCGGTCCTCTATTTGTTTCATGACGGCGAGTTGTATTAATCCTTTTAGATCCAGCGCTGGACATGACCGAAGGGGATGGTGTGGAACTCATACCCTCTTCCGGGTCCGCAATAGCTGGTATACCATTCACGTTACTCTCTAGAGCTTGCTGCTGATTACATGCAATCCATGGTGAAGCTGTGGAATTTGGTTTCAGCATGCTTGTAAGTTCCTTTAGTGCAACCAATACTTGGTTGAATTCCGCTCTGCTTACCGGGAGGTCGTTCATTACAACTTGGAGAATCTCAGGAGTTTCTCCTGGATTAAAGGTTTCCTCTCCGCTGGCCATGGTGGTAGAAGCAATAAGAACAATAATCAAAAGAACGATAACCAATGAAGAAATTAATCCACGACCATAGGGAAGGAACCAGTACTCGATTGTAGACCAAAATAGTTTTAATAACAAAAGTTCTCTAGTTGCACAAATCACAAAAAAATCACACAAGCGCTTTCGCTCAGGCAGTCCTGAGCTTTATCAAGTGTTAGACATTTCATGGTACAATGCCTAATATATATCCTAGTAATTGCAGTCTTAATTGGAAAAACCTGATATTAAAGTGCTCCAGTGATTTAAAGCTATAAGCTAAAAAATGATTTTCATTGCGTCAATTAGGAATAAAATACACATGTATGCATATACGAAAGCCAACTTTAAAACACAGAACTTCACAAATGGGGGAGTTTAAAAAGAATTAAAAGTTCAAATTAAGCTTAGAAGTCATTGACATCTATATTAAATGTATTGAATTGTATTTGAATTATTATTGTATTAAATGTGTGATTTTTTTGTGATTTGTGCAACTAGAGACCTTTTGTTATTAAAACTATTTTGGTCTACAATCGAGTACTGGTTCCTTCCCTATGGTCGTGGATTAAATTGAACAATGCTGTAACAAAGTTGCTGAATTTGCATTACATACCCCTTTCAGAGCCCAGCACTATATAGCACTGAAAAGCCTTAATTGATTAGAACTGCCACATCAGCTAATATATGCACAGCTTCTTACCACCTATAAAATTATCAAGCATCCAGCTGCCTGTCCAGCACTAAAAACATTCTTCACAACTATGTTCCTAGTCAGTCAGTCAGTCGTGATCCAGTGACCAAAACCTCCTGTCTGTCTACAAACTAAGCAAATCTGTTGGGGATTGTCTGCACTCGTACACTGTTGCTAAGATCTAGAACTCCTTACCTGTATCCATCAGGTCTATACTATCCATCTTATCTTCCAAAACCACTCTGAGAGACTAATGCTAAAATCTGGCTTTGTTCTTGCCCAAAACCATGATAAACTAGATCCGTAAATGTGAGCAAGTATTTTCATTCTTTATACCTCCCTTCTTCACACCGACTTTCTCTCTAAATATACCATAAGCCTGTTTTTCCCTGACTTCATATTGCATTTCCCATTTGTATTAGACTAACTTACCTTTTGGGTGTCCATGGTGATGTAGCGGTTGGCATTGCCGCCTGACAGCAAGAGGTTCTCCGGTTCGATCCTCAACTGGGGTGCCTTCTGTGTGGAGTCTGCATGTTTTTGCTTGTTTTATTTTTGAAGATTACAAAACATTTTAACAACAATAATTTTACAATTTGGAGCTTCTTCTCCCTGGGCCTCCAGTGAAAATGGACTTCTACCCAGTTGGAGTTTCCCAGTAATTAAATATAAAATGGTATACTTGTGACTAGAGATAGTGTAAGTTGAAATATTATGAATATATGTCCTATGTTCTTAATTATATTAACTTGAACGTGGATGTGGCATTTCATGGTATCAAATTAATGCATATATAATGTTGCAGATTCTGTCAAGGATACCTGCTGTCTTCCTGTTATTGATGTGTAGTAAGTACTGCGTTATGTATATCTGCACAAGTATATCTGTAAATATCTCCGGCATTGTCCTCCTGGCTGCATTGTAGAACAGCATGCATGCCCAGTCAACATAGAGTTCACGAATGACCACTCAGACAAAAGGGGGACTTGGCACTAGAAAAATGTGAGTTATTTTCCAGAAGTATGATGAATATGTACCATAAATTATTAATCATATTAATAACTTGAACCAGGTGCTGATATGGTAGTCCATAGTGTCAACTGAAAGCATACACAGTGCTGGAAATCTTTTGTACTGATAGTTGGTGTCTAACACTGCTTTTTAGATATTTACATTTATTTGTGTATTAAATATGCATATAAATCATAATTATGCAAATATCTCAGAAATGGATTGACATCTACAAAACTACCGTGCAGCAAACAGAGGATTAAATCTTCTTGAAATGAGTAATTTCAATACTAAATATGAGAGGGAAGCAGCAGGTGAGAACAGAGAGTCAACAGAAGTGATGTAGGTGATGTGTCTAGTAGGAAAGCAGTTGCAATCAGATTTTTGATGGCGGTAAGTTTTGAGCTGTGCTCTAAAAGTGGGGAAAAGAAGAGGCTTCTTTTATGTGATGGTGAGGAATTGTCAGAGCAAGAAAGGAGAAGGAGAGGTCTGTACAGTGCAGTTTGGTTTGGGAGGCCTGGAGTGAGGAAGTGAGATTGTAGGGAGTAGTTTTTTATTATACCATTTGACATGAAGGGGAAGGCACCAGTTTGAAAAGAAGCCCCAGGCGTAACTTGTCTGTATGTTTATTTCTTATTTTTAATTCATTATTTCTTTCTTTTCATATTTATTACTTTTTAGCTCACCGGTACGTAACTAGTCAAAATCTGTTGTAGTTAAGCCTGCAAGAAGTAGATGAATTAAGTAAACTGGTGGTCTGGAAGCTGCTAGGCCTTCAAGTCATAGAGCTCTAGATGTCCTGAAGTGCATTTTACAGCTTTTTACAAATGTTTGGGGAACTATATTCAGTCTTATTTTTTCTTTCAAGGAAAAATACATTGTGTCTAAAGCTTTGTGTGAGCTAAACTAAGAAGATATGTGAAAGGAAATCAAGTCAGTTACCTTCTTTATATCACTCTGGTGTTGGATGAAAAGTAAAACAAGTGGCTAGAAGCATATATTATAAAGCTGAAGGCCTGGGAGGAGAAACCAAAGCACATGGGTAAACTCTACACTAAGACATAGAGTGAATGCAGACTCCACACAGAAGAAATGAACAGACAAAATCTTAACAGAAAGTGTTCAGTGAAAACAATACTAAATGCAACACTCTGCCAGTGATCAGTTGCCATCCCACATATATATCCAGCACAGACTGCCACGGACAGCTACTGAGTACAGTGTTGGAGTGTGATAGAAAGTGAAAACAAATATGCACATTACTTCTACAAAGCCAGAAAAATAACTACATATTTGGAAGAAAATGACAGTGTCAACCACTTTCATCCACAAACAACTTCTTTACCCAGCAATTAAAGACAGTTTTGTTGACTGTATAGAACTCAGATATCCAAATATAATAAAATAACAACTGGCCAAAGTAAATTGTTTTAACCCCTACCCTGCATGCACACATGCACGTGACCATCATTTACAGCCACATGTACAACTATTGATTTTTACTCCTTGTATGTTTCATTGTGATCAGTATGACTAGGGCTTCCAAGATAGCTGTACACTAATCGACAGCTTAATTTCAGCTATTCAAGTGTATAAAATAAAATCGAGATGAGAGCTAGTAATTCTGCCAGCTTTACTAAAATTCAGTTACTGGCTATTAAATAACAAGTAACTTGGAGAACTGGAAACAAAATCAGCTGTAAAAGGGTGAACAGAAAACCCTGACTGGGAAGAATCCTGCAGCTGGTCAGTTAAAACCAGTTCAGGCTCCAGCTTTGATATAGCAGATGGCTTCCAGTACTTCAAAGAAAAAAAAAAAAAAAACAGATTTATTCAGGTGATTAAACAAAACTTTGAAAAAGTATATCAACTCAAATAAGCAAAAGGCCTGAAAAAAAAATGGAAGAAGCTTTAAGCATCTATTTACAGGATCATAGGAGGTTACTAGGCTATAACAGCCCCAGGGCCCTTACAAGTCTCGCCAAGTTCAATGTGTGTTCCCAAAGGTGTCTGGTTCAAAACAGACACTGAATCAGCACCTATTGCTCCTGTCCAAGAGGGACACAGGTGAAATCTGTGGGGTGATTTGTGGTTACCCATCCAATTGTCCAAATAAAGCATAAATAGGGCCAATGAGGGGCTTTGTTTAACATGAATAAGAAGCTTGTTCCAAAGGTGGGGCAACTTCTGTGAGACTTTATTTATTTCAGTTTGATTACCGGGGAAGTCCACTGGGCCATGAGGTACCCATTTTCAGTGGAGGCCCGGGGAGAAAAGCTCCAAAGGCAGTACAATCAAGGTTACAAATGAAAGATAAAAATATAATGGAGGTACAATAGAAGTGTCTCGTATTAATTATACATAGTAAGAACAGTGCAACAAACTAAAATAACGTTTTAAAGTTCTAAAAATGGTCTAAAAACAATCTAAAAGAGTCTAAAGAAAAAATGTTCTAAACATTATCTAGATTTTTTTTTGTGCAATGTTTTCCTCTGTACAGTCAACTGAGAGGTAGCTTAAACATTTTGGGAGTTAGAAATGAAATCAGAGAGCAGATTTGAGAGAGGGTAATTTATGTAGGGTGAAAGCAAGAACATTTCCATTTGGATAATAGGTATGAGTGGATGAGTGACGTTGAGTCTTGAAAAATTCCGTGTTAGGTGTAGTCCTAAGTGAAGGAGGCAGATAGTTCAATTTTTTGCCAAGAGAGTAGGATAGTAGTAGCTGGCCAGCAGAATGTTTTGGTCTGTGAATGGAGATTAGGTTTTGGTGTTCTGATCTCAATGATCGGCTAGGGATGTAAGGGGGAAGGATGTTGGATAAAGCAGGGCATTTTTCAGGGTAAAATATTAATTTATGAGTGGTTGTTAGTTGGAGATAGTTGAGGTGGTTAGGGAGCTCTAACCAGTTTAGAGATTGGAGGGTAAGGCAATGGTGGGTTGAGGTTTTGGATTTAGTGGCGAATTTAGAGATTTTATTATAGCAAGCTTCAAGTTTAGAGGTGAGGGATGCAGATAGATTAGTTAGTAGAGGGGCACCATAAAGGAGAGAGGGAAGAGAGGTAGGAGGTAGCTAAGGTGTGCCTAGTGGAGTTAAGAAATTGGTTGTTCCTGTAGAGCATGCCTAACTTTTGGTGGGTTTTCTTTATGTTTTGTTGTATGTGGAGATCAGATTTGAGGTGCTCATCAATGGTAATGCCAAGGAGTTTTGCGGAAGGGACTACTTCTATGGGAGTATTGGTTTGGCTTAGGATGTTGAAAGTGTTGTTGTCAAAGGAGGAAGCCTTGGTAGGGGAAAAAAATTAGTATTTTAGATTTGTTGGAGTTGAGGGAAAGATGGTTATTGTGCATCCAGTTTTCTGTAGTGGAAAAAGCTTTTTGTGTTTTGGACAGAAGTTCGGAAAAATTGGGGGCGGAGCAAACTAAGTTAGAGTCATCAGCGTATTGGATGACTGTAGTGTCAGGGAGGGCAGAGTGAAGGTTATTTATGAAGATGTTGAAGAGTATGGGACCGAGGATGGAACCCTGAGGAACTCTGGTAGGAGTAGGTAAGAAGGAAGAGGTACAGTCCTTCCATCTGACTGCTTGAGATCTATCAGAAAGGTAACTGGAGAACCAGGAAAGAGTATCTGGGGAGAGATTAAGGTAGGAGAGATGAGCGAGAAGGTGTGTATGGGATATGGTGTCAAAGGCTTTTGAAAGCTCTAATAGAACAGTGGCTACAAGTAAACCAGAATTGCGGGCTTGATTAACTGTTTCTACAAGGAGAGTAGGGCAGTTATGGTGCTGTGGCCAGGGCGGAAGCCGTGTTGGGTGGGAGTAAGTAGCTGATTATGCGTTAAGCAGGGTAAAAGTTGGTGGTGGACACATTTTTCTAGAATATTAGATAAAGGAGAGTAGGGCTATGGGGCGGAAGTTAGAAATAGAGGTATTTTTACCTCCTTTGTGAAGTGGTAGAATGTAGGCAGAGCGCCAGAGTTTGGGTAGGATGCTAATAGGGAGAGCAATCCCTTCGGCTGCGTGTTGTTGTTGTTGTTGTGGAATGTTGTCAGGGGCATTAGAGCATGGCTTTAGTTTAGATAGCAGCTTTTTTTAAACATTGTGGAGACTGGTTTGAGATGGAACATAGAGGGGCTGTTATTTGGAGAGTCTAGGAAATTGGATGTACTGTTGTTGAGAAATGTTTTGGTTAGCTTAGTTATAGAATCAGTAAAGAAAGTGTTGAAGTGAGAACTTAGTTATTTGTCGGATAAATTGGGGTCAGGGCAGGGGTTACTTCTTGACCCAGGATGGAGAAGAGAGTTAACAGATTTCCAGAAAAGTTTAGGGTTGTTATTATTATTGGTCTGAAATTTATTGTAGTGTTTTTTTTTGTCTGTGGAAATTATTTTTTTTTTACCTGGTTGCGGAGTTTGGTATAATGGAGCTTAGCAGAAGGAAGTTTAGTTTTCTAAAAAAGCTTCCAGGATTTGTCTCTAAGATGCATTGTATGTTTAGTCTCTTTGGTCAGCCAAGGAGCAGAATTGGCTTTGATTCGTTTGTATCTTAGGGGGGCTAGGGAGTTAAGAGTATTGAGGAAGAAAGAGTTGAAATGCTCAACAGCATTGTCAAGGGAGAGAGAGTTAAGGAATTGCCAATTAATTTGCTTGAAAATGTTGGAGAAGTATGTGGGGTTGAAGTTGCTAAGGTTACGAATTTGGATGTAGTTATGTTTGTATTGGGAGGTGTTGACTGAGTGATGAATGAAAGCAGGGAGATGGTCACTAAAAAAGTCAGGGATAGTGCCAGAGTGAGAGATTTTGTTTGGGTTGGAAACTAAAATCCAGTATGATAGAACCTGGGGGGTGGGTTTTGTTAGGTCGGGTTGTGGAGTGGATTACTTGGGAGAAGTTGAAGAGATTGATGTCTAAGGAGGAGGAAGGGGTGGTGATTTTGTTCCAGTCAATGTTGACGTCACCCAGAATAAAGGTTTCATATTTTATTTCAGATGAGGCCCAGTGGAGAATATTCTCAAGAGTGGAGATATTATCACCTGGGGAGATGTATAAGGAGATGAAGCAGATATTTTTGTGTTTATTGAGTCATAGGAGACTTGCGGTTAATTCAGTATTTTTGAATTGAGGGATTGGGATTTGGAGGGGGATAATGGAGAGAAGGTTAGAGTAGATTATGGCAGATCCACCACCTTTTTTGTTTAGTCGGTCAGTCCTGAGCATATTGAAGCCAGGAGGTAGGATTTCTGAATTGGAGATATGAGGTTTTAGCCAGGTTTTGGAAATGGTTAATACGTCTGGTTGGTTGTGACTGATCCAAACGTGGACATGGTGAATTTTGTTGTTAAGGCTCTGGGCATTGATAGTGAAGATCTTGAGGGTGTTTAGAGAGGAAGTTGGTGAAGAAGGAGGCTTAGGTGAGGAAATGTTGGTGGGGGGAGGAAAGAGCGGGATGTTAGTCCTGGGGTAGGGGCCAGGGTTGGGATGAATGTCTCCAGATAGGGCAAGGAAATTACAAGAGATGACTTTAAGCTTTTTAAGTCTGGAGTGGAGGAAGTTAAATGGGGTGAGTGGAGGTATGAGAGAGAAACTTTTGGTAGTGGTGGAGAGTAATTTGGGATGGAAAATGTGCAGAAGGTTTGTTTGGATAAGGGAGGGGGAAATGGAGTGGAAGTGAGAGAGTAGAAGAGGATGTGGGTGAGAGGAGGTGATTGAATGAGTAGAAGGTAGGTATTGTGGGGCTTTTAAGGTGTAAGAAGTAGTGTGATGGAGAGGAATTAGAAAGGAGAGGAATTAGAAAGATGAGGAGACAGAAAGGGAGTCTGAGAGTAAAGAGGATTTGGGAGGGCATGTTTGGAGTGGGTGGGGTATGGAAGTGAGAAATTAAGAAAGGAGGGATGAATTAGTAGTGGAGAGAAAGGTAGAGGGGTGGAGGGGAGGTATGAAGGTTGAGTGGAGTGGGAGAGGGGAGGAGACAGAGGAAGGAGAAAGGGCAGGAGTAATAGTGGGTGGGGAGCTAAGAGGGGTGTAGAGATTGGTTAATTGAAGAAGGAAATTGAGGGAGGAGGGAAAGACTGTGATTGGTTATGGGAAATGGTGGGAGGAGATAGAGAGGTATAAATGTAGAGGTGCTGGGGGCAGGTGGGCTTTGGGGGCAGGGTAGGGGAGCGGAGTGAGCCCGTAGAGGACAGATGAGCCCGAGGAGAAGTGAGGAGGACAATCAGTAAAGAGAGAGTATTCAGAAAGTAAGTTTAGCAGAGATGAGAATAGGTAAGGTAAGAGATGCCGGGAGTGTGAGTGGGTAGTGAGATGTACAGAGAAGTGGAGTTAGAGAGTAGATGCAAGGAGAATAACTAGGAGAGAGGGAACAGACTTCAGAGAAGGGATACCATAGGGCTGTATATAAGGGAAGAGAGGCTAGGATACCTGGATAGTAGAGAGGGAAAGAGCAGGGGGAAGGCTGTAGAGGGCTGAAATGGGGGAGATAAGGGAGGAGAGGGTAAAGTAGAGGGGATAATAAAGAAGGTAGGGGAGCGCCACCTAGAGACCAGGTAGTCAGAAACAGTGGAGATCCCAGGGGGAGAACAGGCAAGGGGAGAAAGGTAATGGAGGGTCAGGAGAGGAGGTAAGGAAATACGAGGAGACCTACAAGTAGCAGAGAAGGGGATAGAGAATAAGGGGAGAACTAGTGGAGCAAGCAGTAAGAAGTGGTGGTAGTACAAGCAGTAGGGAGGGGAGGTAGTGGCTGCTGGCAGACTGGCAGGGAAGTGTCAGCGACCTAGAAGAAATCAACTTAATTAGCTGCAGAGGTTTACAAAGGTACACATACTTTCTGGAATCCTTGTTGAAGTAGGAACCCAGGGAGCAGAGGTCTTAAAGTTTTGGAGTAGGAGTCCATTTAGTCAGTTGATCAGGAGGGTGTTATTAGGAGGTAAGGCTGGGTGGCAGGTGCCCAAGCTACAAAAACAGGAGAAGGAAGAGAGGTTGTGAGCAGCAGTGAAGGCAGTTCAAAGGTACACAGGAAGACAGTTTCAGGCATACATAGACTAATTGCTAACAAAATAAAATGTCTGTAGCAGCTAGAAAACAAATAGTAAACAATGGTTACACACTACAGAATTTCACTGAAACAGCTATGTAGCTATGTATATAAGAAATAAAACAAAGTAAGTTACACTCATAAAAAAAAATAATCACTCTAAGCAGATAACACAGGTAAATAACAGAGACCCTCAGTTCTGTTTGTGTCGAGGAATAAAGTAGTAGTGCATCCAGCAAGGATTGAGTTAGAGGAAGGTTCCAAACAGTTAAAAATTACGCTACACAAGTTGCACGAACAGTCATTTAGAGGCTATATAGGATGGAGTACTGTGCGAATAGCACGGCTTAGTATGGAAGCCCCAACTGTTCAGAGCACAGCCTAGGCTACTCTTGGCAAACAAGTGTTCAGGCGACAACACTTTGAGTTCAGTGCTACTATCTTAAGGGATTAGTGGATGTAAAACATAAGCCCCAGGCCGATAGTTAAATATAATACATAAGCCCCAGGTCAAATGCAGCACGTTAGAGTTAAGAAGTGCGCATACAATATTGCTAATCCAGTATGCTTATATAGATAACATAAGGAACCACTGCGACTCGCACAGATTTAGTTACACTATCATTAAAGCAGGTTGAGAAATGTAAAAAATAACAGTTTTCAAACAATCTTAAAAATCTTACAAACAAGTCTGTCTCTCCAGCAAATTGTGTTGATGTCGCATACCAGACAACGTTCCTTTTGAGTGAGTGACCCATGTGCCATTTGACTTCTGAATGTGCAGCATTTCCATTAAAGCTGGGTCGGATATTGCTCTATATGCAAGGCACAGGTCGCCTCTCAGCAATCTGTACAACACAGAGTAAAGTGACAATGATTTTAGTCTGTCCGCATAAGTTAGATCTTGAAGACCCTGAATTTTCTTTGTAGGGTACCTTTGTGGTCTCTCCATTTTCAGCAGGTGTTTGGAAAGGAAGCTGCAAAAGGAAGCATTGTACTCTTATTATTGGCCTGATGAGGGAAGAGAACAGGGGGGTTATATATATAAATTTTTTTTTCTGGAGGCAATGCCCTCACTTATGAGATGAGCAATATAAAATGCCCTTCTTACCACTGTGGAGACATGGTGATCAAAGTTAAGGTTGCTGTCAACCTTTGTGCCCAAATCTCTCATCACTGACTGTGTGCTTAGGGTGTTGCTATTTATGTGGTAGTTTGCAGGAGCATTACCTTTGCTGAAGGGGATGATATTACATTTTTTTGCATTAAGTTTAAGACCATGACTTTGGCAGCAGTCATTTGTTTGCGTAAGACCTTCTTGCAGGATGTTGACATTGCTAGGGGTTTCAGTGATCTCTCCCAGTTTGCAGTCATCGGCAAACTTTGTCAACCACAGTGTTTTAGTTTTTTAGTCTGTACTTAGATTCTGAACAGTAGGGGTCCCAGAACTGATCCCCGTGGAACACCACTGGTTACGGGTCTGCTGGAAGAGGTGGAGTCCACTATTTTGATCATATGTTTGCAACCCCCATGACAGTATATCGGTTGATACCCAGCTGGGTGAGTCTGTCAATGATGCTTGAGTGGAGGATTGTGTCAAAGGCCTTGGCTAAGTCTAGGTAGGCCATAGGCACAGATTTTCCCTCATCTAGGGCTTTGGTGACTGTCTGGAAGAAGTCCACTAAGTTTAACAGGCATGATCTCCCCTTGACAAATGCAAACTGGGTGGGTTCAAGCGTTTGGAGATTTTCTATATCTTTGTTAATAAGGTCCATGATGATACGTTCCCTGGCCTTGCCAATAAGGCTGATTAGGATAATGGGTGTATAGTTCCCAGTATCTGTGGATGCACCCACTTTGTGCAAAGGGATGATGGTAGCCATTTTCCATTCCGCTGGAATGAAGCCAGCGCTTAGGCTATGATTGAAAAGCATGCTGAATGGTGATAATAATTCCTGTTTTAACCCATGTAGAACACAGCCCGGGATGTTGTCTGGTACCATAGAGGCTGTGTTTTTGGCCTTGGGGAAGGTATACAAGACCTGCTTCTCTGAGATACCTAGGTGAGGGGACAGGTGTTAGGGATGCTTTGGGGTATGTGGTTCAGTGTGTGTGATATACCTTTAAGACACTTTCCAGTCAGCAGGCACATGCATATAAGTACTGAGCATGTGCAAGCAAGAATGCCATTTTGTAGTGAGCAGTCAAGGTGTAAGCATGCATGTGTGTTACTAGTCAGTTCATTTGTTTAATGTTCCTGCTGTCCATCCTGATGTGTTTGTATGTAATAAAGTATTTAAGTGAGCACCAAAACCTCATCTTCAGATATACAAGGTGAGCGACAGGGTATATGTGGTGGGGACAAGGGAGTGAAGTTTTCACTGAACCTGTCAGCCGCATGTGACGGCAGAATGCAGCTAAAAATATAGATTAGTAACAGTGGGCTTCTTGCTGAATGTACAACTGGTATGTTTTGCTAGCTGTATTGTGTTTCTGTTTTGTCTAATTAGAAAAACAGAAAATAGCAAGGTGCAAATAGAAGCCCACATTGTCAGTTTAAAAAGATTCTTTGTAAGCTGATCACCAAAGAGCTTATGAAATATAAATACATAAGTGGTCCCATTACAGCTACTTCTGTCTGCTATTGTTAGCCTTAACTCTACTTATGGTGTATGGTTTAACTTTTCTTGTGTTGTAAAGCCGCACAATCTTATTGTTTATGCCAGTTTTCACCATTCTGTGTGTATTTCATTTAGGTGATGTTACAGAATGCAGTGGAACGTTTCTTCCCAGATCTCCCCTGAAAAAGGTTTAAGACCAATGGGTCTAGCCATGGGAACAAATGCAAATAAACTAGTAGACAATATGTCATTCAGCTGATCTATCATTAGTGTATGAATCTTGGAAATGTTATGCACAGGGTACTGGGGTATCTAATGTAAATTGAACTCTTGATAGCCATCTTCTGTGTGAGCAAAAGTGAGCAAATCCCCTCTGCATGGGGATGTACCACTACACATCCAACTTCCTAAGAATTCTTACCCTAGAGTCACCAAAGCTTGGGAGAAGAATACTTCCCACCTTAATGTCACACCAGTGGTTTCAAAAATATAAATGTTTTCTTTGTAATTTGGTGTATTGTATAAGTATCAGACTCCACCTTTCATCAATATGGTAATTCCTTGTGGTCTCTTGCCATTGTGGTCCCTTCTATAGATTTTGTGGACTGATGCATTTAGGTCACTATTCAGAAAATAAGCCATGTTTGAGACTGCTATTTTGTGCAGGTTCATTGCAAATAACCATGCCTGGAACTCTGATATCTCATTATAAAGACTACATTAATTTAAGTGCAGCAGTTCTTTGGCCCTTTCTAATTTTGTGTAGCATAATGTTTATCTGAATTTGATGCAAAACAGTGATCATGGTTCCTGAATTTAACTCCTCAGTATCTGAATACAAAGTATTTTGTGTATGGAAAAACATTTTGTGGAAACATGTAGACTGACAGAACTGGTATAGCAAACTGGGTAGACTTCATCTGCATTTTGGTTAAGAAGACCATGGGCCAGATTCAGGAAGCCTCCATGTAAGAGTTATAACTCTTACACGGAGGCTGCAGTTAAACTGTGTGATGTCAGCATGTCATGCATATGCATGAGGTGCATGAGGCATGCTGAATCACACTAGTAATTCTTACACGGT
>NC_056726.1:947448134-947499533 GCF_019279795.1 Protopterus annectens
AAGGGAACAAAAAAGGAACACTTGGGGGGAAAAAAAAAACCTTTTTTATTAACTATAATAATGAGGCCACTGGTTTCCTTCAGTTTACCATTATGTTATGAATTATTTAGATGCTACCATACATAAATCTAAGAGGGGGTTTGTCTGTAATAGTTTTAGAAAATCTACCTTTTCAAATTCCTATTTACACTAGAATAGCAGCCATCCTAAAATTATGAAAAATAATTTGGTTAAAGGTCCGATTTAGACTGTCCAGAATGATATGTGATGACTGTTTTTCTAAAAGAAATTGATAAATTAATCAACATGTTCCTTGATGGGGATTATCCGTCTTAGATGATAAGTAAAATCAAGAGTGAGGTATTACTGGGGAGAAGGGATAGATATTATATCTTGGGAAGGAAAGAAGAAACACGCACAAGTAATGGTAACACCACTCAGAGTGGTGGGACTTTCACTAGGGCTATGGTTTCGAGGTACAGTTCCATCAGACATTAAATGAGTTATGTACAACTAGAACATCTTTAAGACAGACCCAAAATTGCTTGAATGTCTTGGTAATACACCCAGCATCACATATAAGAGGGGTTGTAATTTAAAAAAACATTTCTGAACAATCACAGTTTTGAGCAGCAATGTTAGGACCGCAGGTACTTGGAGATGTGTGGCTAGTCACTACTGTAGTTATATATGGGGTGGTAATACATACCCCATCACTTGCATAGGAAGACCTTTGCTTTCTTCTCTTTGGGCTAACTGCGTTTCTAAGGGTGTTGTCTACATTGCCATATGTGGTTCATGTTCCAGTTTTTATATAGGGAAGACCGAGCATGCCGTAAGAGAGTTTATGAACATTTGTATGATATTAGAAGGAAAGACATAAAAAATGCTTTATATAAACACATAATCGCTTGTTCTATTAATGACAGGGTTAAATACAAATTTGGGGTAATTGACAAGGTTGACATCTGACTGAGAGGGTGTGACTGGGAGACTTGGTTAAAGTGTAGGGAGTTGACATGGCAGCTGTGCCTGAATGCATCTTACAAACCAAGTGTAAATGCCAAGATTACTAACACTAGTATTTTGAAAACTAAGGCTGCCCAACATTGAATTAATTGTATTTTATTCTGTTATTGAAGTTTTTGTTTGCGTTATTCAACCATTTCCTCACAAAAAATT
Source organism: Protopterus annectens (assembly GCF_019279795.1). Classification (NCBI taxonomy): domain Eukaryota; kingdom Metazoa; phylum Chordata; order Ceratodontiformes; family Protopteridae; genus Protopterus; species Protopterus annectens. The sequence continues at coordinate 947,449,317 of NC_056726.1, forward strand.
AATTTGCAAATACTGTGGATTCACTCTATTAATGTCTCTGATTTTATTTTGCATTTCTTTATTAACCACCCTTACTAATCATGCCGTTTTTACTATTTATATGTTTTGATGAAACCATGATCTTTTGATGAAAGTATATACATTTTGATCTTACTTTTTAGGAAATGTTAATATATTTTAATATTTTTTATTGTTTTAATTGCCTAATTAATGGCATCAGTTAGGTTTCTAGCATTTTTATTGGTCAGCCTTTTCTTTTAAATGTAGGCAGTTTATCTTGCACCCTGTGCACTGATGAAGTCCTGATTCACTGGATGAAACCGCTTAGCAAGGGTGTTTTTGAAGTAATAGTATCAATAAAACTGTTTTTTGCTTAATTTCGTTTTTCTGATCACTTTGTCGATATTGGTGACCCTTTCTGTTGTAGGCAACAATGACCCCTAGTGGTGGTTTGGTTGTTTGGCTTTCATTTTTTTTTTCACGTGTTGAATTTTGTTTTAGTATGAGTTGGCAGGTTATTGCATTATACTGTGAAAGTGGACATATTATAGTCTTTACCCCATCTAAACTGTTTTTTAAATCCATGGATATATATATTCTATCAGTTCTTGCTTGCGTTCCATGTTTGTGAGAGTAGTGTATAAAAAAAGAGCGAATCCAGGACTGCATAATCTTGTATGTCTTTAGGTTGTAGTTGGCCTATACATTTTTTAAGTTCTTTAGCTGATGGAGATAGTTTTCTTTTTTTTTTTTTGCGGAGTTTGAGTCTTCATTTGTTATACAGTTGAAATCTCCTGCAATAATAAGACTTCCTTTTGATTGATTTATGATTTGTTCCATTTGTTTCTTTACAGTTTTATCTCCTATCCCAGGAAACCAATATAGATTTATGAGTGTATAATATTTGTTAATTTTTCATGTAACTGAACATATTAAACCCTTCTTATCATTATAATTGTTAATTATTTTAGGTGGAGGGATGGTGTTTTTCCATAGTATTTGTTACTCCTCTTTTTTTGTGTATGATGTGATCTTGTGAAATTGAACACTTGCCAGTGCAGTTAAAAATCCCATGTTTTACAGTGTTAAAATAAATTTCCGTTTCTTTGTTTGGGCTGATCTGTTTCATTTAAGTTTAGAGGATGGTTAATCTATGACTATTTATGCTTCATTACGTGTTCGTTTTTATGTACTGGATGCGTAAGTGTTGGCACGGCAGATGGAAGCATTTACGGTTTATAGATCGCATCATCGCATCTGCCGTGATTGAATACAGCATTTGTGGGGATTGTTTGTTTTTTAAAGGCTTCTACCCTCGCGATCATGGCTGGAATAAGGCTTTGAACAACTTTACAAGGTAAGAGTTACTTTTAGCAAGCTTAAAAACAGCTGACTTTTTAACCGAACTTCTGTTTAGATGCAAAACTAAGTTCTGGGCCCATTAAAATGCAGAATTTGCTGATTAACACTGTCCGTGACTGTATTACAAGTCCGGAAGCATTCCATTTCTTTTATTTAAACCAAATAAAGCTAATCATGTTTAAATAGCTTCATAGTCAAAGTATTCAAGGAAAAACTACAACACACTGACCAGCAGCAATCTTTCCACACAGTTTCCCTAATAAATATAAACTATATGTTTAGTTACACCAGTATATTTGTGGTTCTCACTGTGTCACTAACAAACCTTAAAGGGAACTACTAGGTTGTATTCATTCATTCATTTTTACATGTTTGTAATTCAAGTTTAAGTAAACTTCTATACATACAAGTACAAAGACGCATACATTGCATCTATTCCATACTTCTTCCCAGGGCCGGTGCTAGCATTTTGGGGGCCCCAGCAAGGTTCAAGTTGGGGGCCCTACTCAAGAGAACATCAAGCGTGACCACATTGCCATTGCACCTCCTTCCCTGTCAAGCTCATCCAGCACCATTTAACCACTAGTGTCACTACATTCAGATCATTAATTTATGTGCCAAGCCACAGACTGGCATTTAGTACCAAGGTTACATTATGATTAACTTCTGTACTACTGTACGGTAGCTAATCACAGGTACACACATTGACTGACACTTAATACCAATGTTGCATTAAGACAACCCCCTGTACCACAGCAAGGTAGCTACTCACAGGTGCGCACACACTGACTAGCATTTAGTGCCAATGTTATAATCCTGATAAACCCCTGTACCACAGCAAGGTGATGACTCAGGTGCATTTGACAAGGTAGCAAATCACAGGTGCACACACTGACTGGCATCGAGTACCAATGTGACATTATGAAACCCCTGTACCACAGCAAGGTTGCCACTCACAGATGCAGACACTGACTGCATACTCAACTGCCCAGATTTTCAAAGAATGTCCAGATGTGACTCTTGTTTGGTCTGTTCCTCAGTTTAGAGTTTTCTGGATTTTTTGTGGCAAATCATTGAGGACTGAATTCATTAAATGACAGGCATTTCAGTTTAACTTCATATACCCTTCAGAACATCTATGGTAAGACCTTTTATTCTAACATTCAGTTTATAAGAGCAGTATTTAAAATTTGCCCAGATCTTTGGGGCTGGAACCCCATTATCTGTGGCTTTGTCCAGATTTTGTGCCATGAGATAAAGAGCTACAGCTGGCATTTAGTAGCAATGCTGTTACATTATGATAGGCCTCTGTACCGCATCAAGGTATCCAGTCCCAAACAGGTACGCAAAGACACCTACACTGACTCCCCAAAGACACCCACATTGACTGGCATTTAGTAGCAATGTTGAAACATTACGACAAGCCTCTGTACCGCATCAAGGTAGCCAGTCCCACAGAGGTACACAAAGACAGAGACCCAGAGAGACCCACACACACACAGAGACCCACCCACACACACACACACACACAGAGACACACACACACACACACACAGACCCACACACAGAGAGACCCCCCACACAGAGAGACCCCCACACAGAGAGACCCCCACACAGAGGGACACAGAGAGACCCCCACACAGAGAGACACAGAGAGACCCCCACACAGAGAGACACAGAGAGACCCCCACACAGAGAGACACAGAGAGACCCACACACAGAGAGACACAGAGAGACCCACACACAGAGAGACACAGAGAGACCCACACACAGAGAGACACAGAGAGACCCACACACAGAGAGACACAGAGTGACCCACACACAGACTCCCAATAAAAGACTGCACTACAGCAAGACTGAACATTAACATCCACACAATTACTGACATGCAGAACAGTCATACTGTAGATGTACACAACACAGCTATGGGACACGGAAAAGACTACAGGCAACATACAAGGGAAAGCCATGGGGATTACAGAGCCTGAGGCAGACAGACTCAAACCCAAACACACAAAGACATTGGAATTACTGAGCCTGAGGCAGACTCAAACCCATGCACATGAGAGTAATGGGGATTAGTAAGTCTGACACAGGCAGACTCAAACCCAGAAAGAAAAAGGTGAATACCAAAGTGGCATTCCTCTTCCATATGCATTTACCTCTTCAGCTTCTGACTGCTGCCACTTGTCTGTTCTTCCTTCGCTTCTGTCCTAGCCCCTGAAGAGTCCTGCTGCTCCCAACTGTTCTACCATCCTAATGAGTCCTGCCACTCCACACGAGTCCTCCTGCCACTCCCGACGAGTCCAGCTGCCCCTAGCTGCCTTTGCCTAACATCCTGCTAGTTCCATCCTCATGGTCCTACCTGTTGGAGGTACGCAAACAAAAAAAAGTGAATACACCGCATACAAGCCACACTAAAGTACTACCTGAAATTACTGCCCGACAGCATTATAAAAGATTACTGGAAAGGAAATATGAGCACATACCTAATTTACAGTTTTACTGGGATCTTACGAATTTTCTTCCGGACAAAATCTTTAATGAGGCTGCCATGTGATACACTACGTCCCACTTCATGCTCAATTGAGAGCACAGCTAAGCCTGAAAGTCTCTCCTGACTCATTGACGAACGCAGGTATGTCTTTGAGTTTCAGCTTAGAAAAGCTACGTTCTGCAGTAGCCACTGCAACGGGTGCAGTCAAAGAAATGCGCAGTGAAACCTAAGTATTTATATATATGTCTTGCAAGTGGTTGCGAATAATTAAATTTAATACAGTCAGTGGTGACGATTCATTATCAATCATTCGAGAAAGGCGTTTAAGTTCGTGTCCAAGGTCAGAGTCATCAATATCACAGTGGCCACTTATTCTGTCAGTCAGTTGTTCTTTCAGAGCCTTACAGTGTTGCAGCAGTGTGTCTTCTGCAACATCACTCAAGGCTTTAATATTTGATAAAAATCCAAAGGCCTTATCAAACTCGGAAAGCTGCTGAAACCGGTCAGTAAAAGATTGGATTGTTGTGTCCAGCAGCACATTGAAGAATTCTACATGTAATTTTACCGCTGGATCCTGTACAGTCTCATCTTCTCCTTCATAGTCAAAGAACCATTTTACTTTCCTTCGTCTCTTTTTTTGAAATGTGGTGCCAACATCCAGTTCTTCCGCTATCTTGGAGGCTTCGCCCATGGCATGTTGAAATCCCATTTCTCTGTAATTCGTAAGCAGGTCCATAGTGGATGCCAGCACTTTGACACATGTCGAAATATCAACAGATGGACTCTGCAGAACTTTGCTTGCATGATTTACCTCTGTCAGCACATCATACCAAACCACTTAACATACAATGAACTGGTATGACATAATTTCTGAGCACAGTCCTCTTGCTTGTTGATATGTTGCAGCATCATTTGTAAGTACCTCTTGCTCTATCTCCTGTAATGCCTCAATGACTCCCTTCAACTGAAATCTTACTGCCTTGACAGAGTCTATCCTGCATTCCCAGCGAGTCTCCGACAGCGGCTTCACAGTGACATTTGTGTGCCATTTTAAGATCTGCCATCGGCTTGTTGATGCTGAATAGAGTACATAAATGTTCTGCAGACATCCAAAGAATGACACTGCCTGTACTGATGAATGTGCTCCATCACTAACTATAAGATTTAAATTATGGCAGGCACATGGCACATAAAAAGCCCTTGAATTAATCTGTTTTATCCGGGCCTGCAGTCCAGCGCGTTTCCCCTTCATGTTGCTGCCATTGTGGTATCCTTGTCCTCGACATTCATTAATGTCCAGTTGATGATTTTGAAGAGTCTGAAGAAGAGCTTCTGTCAGTCCTGCCCCAGTTGTGTCATTCACAGGCACAAATCCCAGAAAATGTTCCTCAACTGTGGCTGCAGTCTGAAATGTCCACATACCGAACTACTACAGTCATTTGCTCTTGATTGCTGATGTCTGGCGTGCAATCAAGAATCACAGAAAAGTACCTAGCGTCCTTCACCTTCCCTACTATGATCCTTAAAATAGCATTTGCAATCAACTGGATAACTTCATTCTGTATGTCCTTCCCAAGATAGTGATCCATTATCTCTTTATTACGAATACGACACAAATGTTCAGCCATGACAGGGTCAAACTGTGACAAAAGTTGCACTTGACCTAAGAAGTTGCCATTGCCATAGGTGTCCAGGACATCAGTTGTACCACGGAATGCCATGTTCCGTTCTGCCAAGTACTGAACAACAGCAATAATGCATTCTAACACACCACGCCAGTGAGTTATCTCCTTTTCAACCACTGCTTGTCTCTTATCATCCATAGTCTGCCTACTCTTTATTCTGTTGTCCAGTTCCTTCCACTTCATCATGCATGCCCTGCTCTGGCACTCTGTCATGGCTGTGTAAAGCTTTGGACATCTCTCTCCATGCTTTGTAACCACCTGACCTGAGAAGATGGTTAGAATGTCCAAACAATTTGCATGGAAAGCAAAACAGTGCATCCTTTGAGACCGAATATGTCACCCAAGTGCGTTTTGCTCTCGCTCCATTAGGCAGCACATGGAAATAGTTCTCAGATGTAAATCTTCTTTTTTGCTCATTGACTGGGAACTGTGGTAACACCACTTGCACGGGTCCATGCTGAACGGCAGCTACCCTAAACTCATCCCTAATCAAGTCTGGCCAAGTCCCTAGATCCTCCAATGATGTACCTGACACTCCCTGTAAGTCATAGGCCACATCTGTCACTATGGAAGTATGAGCTCCTTCTGTATCAAAGTCTGGTGATCCAGGCAACACCTCAGGTGAATCTGCATTTGCTGCCATGCTTTCACCCATGGTAATGGCTGTAGGTCCACAGGAAGTAGCCTGTGGTGTGGCCGCAAGAGAGTGGTCACTTTCTAGTGAAAGGATGCTGGCCTCACAGTGGTCAGACTGTAATGCAGAACCATTGTGTTGTCCTGAAGGCAGACTTTTTCCTGAATCTCCCCTCTCCGATGAGTGTCAGAAAAATTTCATAATGGAACCCTGTCTCTTTGCATCCTTATTCCTCTGCTGCTGAAGCTTTCTTTTTGCTGCTCCTGACAAATATGTACACTTCATCTCTAACTGGGAATGGAAGTAAAGCAGAATTACTACACATGCAGAGTCCTTTTGTCACTGTTATTAAAAATGCTTAATGATTTGCATTGACAGTCTATTGCACTGCAGGCAGAAAGACTGAAAAATGACTAACTGGTAGGCACAAACAAGTAATGAGAGGCCCAGGTTACAGTTTCATGTTAAATATCTAACACTAGAGGTGATCTACACAATTCTTCCCCTGTCATCCCCCTAAACATGTGAAGAGGCCACAAATGATGCAAAAGATCGATATTACAAGCCCTCAGACTAAAGAAAGAACTAATGACTAGGAGAGGCACAAGTTTGAAGGGGAACACAACAAATTGAGGCAAGACAATGTTATACAGACTACACATGCCCACTACCTCTCAATCTCTTAGCAGACTTGAACAAATCAAAATCACTGGTTGATCAAAGGAGCGAAATCATGGATTTGCTAGAAAACCTCATTTGTGAGGGATGAAGTGGCACACAGACTGGGAGACTGACATTCCCACAACCCCTCTTAGCACGGGATCCGTGTACAAAAGCATAAATCCAAGGAATGTACCATGCATTACGTGGAGGGTATGAAACAAGAAGTCCATTTCTGTTAGTAGCCTCAGCCGTCCACATTGTGCTATGCAATCATTGAGAGAGAACAGGCTAAAAAATAAAAACATCTGGACACAATTCTCATAGGCCCCATCAACCTCCTAAAACTGTCAACTTAATTCAGACAGCCAAAAAACTTGGATAGCAGAGCAGTGTTTGCAGTAGTATACATTAAAGACATCAGTATATTCTGTGGAATTCTTACCCCCCCATCTCGGCACAATTTTGAACAAAGTGAAAAAAATTACCAATGTGCTTATACAGTCTGTGACCCCCCCCCCCCCCCCATAACAAAAAAAACTCCAGGCAAACAATGGATACTGCCACATTCTCACAGGCCCTAACCACACTCCCAAACTTTTAATACAATAGCTATGGACCATAAAAATAAGTCATTGCAACAAAGCATATCAGTGACAGTTAGACAGCACTATAAACAGATAGCAGAACAGTGTTTGCATTAGCAGGCATTAAGATATCAGTACATTCTGCGGAATTCTTAACCCCCCCCCAAGTCTAGGCAGAATTCTGGATGAAGTGAAAACAAAAAGGCATAGCATAAACAATGTGCTTTTACAGTCTGTGAACCCCTATTAAAAATACTCCCAGCAAACAATGGACACTACAACATTCTCACAGGCCCTACCCACACTCCAAACCTTTCAACACAATAAGTACGGACAATGAAAAAATTTAAGCCATTGCATTAGTACATTGTTGGCAAACACAATAGTAGCGTAACAGGGTCTGCATTAGTATACATTCGAACATCCACACCTTTTTTAACATTCTCACAGTTGCTAACTACCCTCCTGACATTAGGCATGGTAAACAATGCACAAGTTCTCTCAACCTCCAAAGAGCATAATTCAGACAGCCAATAATTGCAGAACAAGGTGTAACATCAGGGATAGTTACAGTATTATAAACCTAGACAGCTGAACAGTGTTTACATTAGTATGTATTAAGATATCAGGCCCCATCAACCTCCAAATAGCATAATTCAAACACCCAAAAATAACTCAGAACAAGCTGTAACAGTAGGGATATTTAAACAGTACTATAACCCTCGACAGAACAGTATTTGCATTAACATGCATTAAAATACAAGTACATTCTGCAGAATTCCCCCCCCCCCCAACCAGCCGATGCACAATAATCCTGGATAAAGTGAAAACCAAAAACATAGGCGTAGCATTAACAATGTGCTTATAGTGTGTGTGGCCCCACATTAAAAAACTTTAGGCAAACATTGGACACTGCAATTTTCTCACAGCCACTAACTACTCTCCCAACATTGGGCTTTTTAAACAATGTACAGGCGCCAGCATATTCCAAGTTACATAATCCAAACAGCCAAAAATAACTCAGAACAAGCTGTAGCACTAGGGATATTTAAACAGTACTATAACCCTCCACAGAACAGTATTTGCATTAGCATGCATTAAGATACGAGTACATTCTGCAGAATCCCCCCCCCCCGCCGATGAGCAATAATCCTGGATAAAGTGAAAACCAAAAACATAGGCGTAGCATTAACAGTGTCCTAGTACATGTCCCCCATTAAAAATTCTCCAGTCAAACATTGAACACTGCAACATTCTCACAGGTCCTAACCACACTCCCAAACTTTCAACACATTTAAGTACAGACAACGAAAACGTTGCAGTCATTGCATCAGTGATTAGAACATTGCAGTTATATGCAATAGTAGTGTAACAAGGCTTGCATTAGTATACATTCAAAACATCTATGCCTTCAGCAGCAACATTCTCACAGCTGCAAACTACCCTCCCAACATTATGCATTTTAAGCAACGTACATGAGCCATCAACCTCCTAACCTCTCAGCACAATTCAAACAGCCAAAAAAACTGCAGAACAAGATTCAACAGCAGGGATAGTGTAAAACAGTTCTATAAACCTAGATAGCAGAACAGTGTTTAACAAATGTGTAAAAAAACTCAAAACCTACTACAGATTCAGTTGACAATCTACCAACAGTTTCAAAAAGTAGCAGTTGAAGCCAGTTCTTATCTTGAATACTTAAAAGATCCATTACTGAGCAGTACACATGTCAACCATCTGGAAAATATACATTATACCTTTGCACAAAGGTGGAAGCCTGAGCAAACTTAAATTATAGGCAAGAGCAATTCTTCCCCCACTACCTAAACTCCTAGAGGAATGCATTCATTCTCAACCAATATTTTACTTGCCACTTACCCCATACGCCTAAGACTTAGACAGCAGCATCTCACAAGACTGCCCACCTATCCCTGCTCTAGCCCACAAGACTGCCCACCTATCCCTGCTCTAGCCAACTACAATATCCTTCTCTGTCCCATTATTTATCTCCCCTCCTTTTCGTCACCCCTATCCCATTCTCTCTACCGTGTACATATACAGCATAGATACTGCCAAAACAAAATCCTCTTGCTTCAATTAAGTTATACACTCTCCTAACCAATGGGCAATCAAAATTAAATGTATATTACACTTCACATTCCCTTATGTTGTCCCTCATATAAACAGAAGCCAAATTATTTTACATATTTCTAGCACATGTACTAAAAAGCATTTCTCCCTGGGCATCCACTGAAAATGGGTTCTATCCCAGACTATCCAGAAAACAAATGTAAAATAAGTAAAGTAAAACTGGTATAACCACAGCCCCTCACCCACCATCCTCTTACCACCAGCGCACGGACATAAAACGAAACTGGTACAACCACAACCTGACCCCCACCCTCTTAGGACAAAAACTCTACACAATACCAAAATAAAATTAATACAACCACAGCCCCAAAATAAAACTGGTACCACTACAGTCCTCACCCCCCAAACCTCCTAGCACAAAAACTGTACACAAAACCAAAATAAAACTAATGCAACCACAGCCCACTTCACTCCCCCAAACCTCTTAGCACAAGAAATATGCACAAACACAAGAAATATGAACAAAAAACAATCACCCACCCCCACAAAAAATAAAGTTAAAACTAAACCCAAAAACTTACCTTTTTTGCTTTCCACAGAAGGCTGCTTCCAATACTCTGCTCCCTCTTCACGACTGAAGGCTCACCTGCTCTGCTTACCTTCCTCAGATCACTCAGTCCCTTTGAAGTTGCCCTTAAAAGGACAGTTTGTCAGACCTTTTCAGAAGTTGCCCTTAAAAGGACAGTTTAAAAAGAGTAATCCAGAAACCACGACCGCTGCAAAGGCTTTGATCCACCGCTGATTGTTCCTGCTGTCTGTCCTCATGCTGGTCCAAACCCCGCTCGATTACTCTGCTGCTGCTAAGAAACACTCCTCTGTTGAAAAACAAGAGAAGTTATCCTTATTAGCTGCAGGTGCCTCAGGTCCTTGCTTCATCACTTCCTACTTTAAAAAAAAAAAAAAAAAGGACTTAGTTTGCAGGCTGCTGCAGCCAATCAGATCCCTTGTTTCAGCGAGCGGACCTGATTGAGTGCAGCTTGCCAGCCAATCAAAAAAAAAAAAAAAAAAAAAAATGGAAATGCAGTTTGAATTTTCACGACGACGGAACAGCTAGACGTCCACGAGGAGCCGAGCCAAAGCAATGTAAAGGCCGGTCGGACCATCGGGGCCCTTATTTGTGGGTAAGTAATCGGGGGCTCGCTGCAGGTTTCGCAGGTGCCTAACGCCGGCTATGCTTCTTCCTCAACCAATGAACCTCAATTCATTTTGACAGCATCATTACTAAATTGATTTAAGCTGTAGTGATTTTAACTGAGTATAAATTAAAGAAACTTGGGGCAGCCACGGTGGTGCAGCGGTTAGCGTTACCGCCTCATAGCAAGAGGTTTTCCGGTTCGATTTTCGGCTGGGGTGCCTTCTGTGTGGAGTCTGCATGTCCTCCCTGTGGTCACGTGGGTTTCCTCCAGGTGCTCCGGTTTCCTCCCACATCCCAAAGACATGCTGTAGGCGGATTGGCCACTCCAAATTGGCCCTAGGCATGAGTGCATGTGTGTGTGTGCCTTCTGTGGAAGGTTGGGTGCCAGGCTGGCAACTCGACACCGTAAAACTCCACTGCCAATCATGAGCAGACAGGTGTTCCACTGTGGCGACCCCTAACTGGGAAAAGCCGAAAGAAGAAGAAGAATAAATTAAAGAAACTATATATAACATTTGTAGTAGTATAGAAAGAGAGGAAGAAAATGTTAAGTTTGTAATTAGTCAAATGTATGTTTCTATCTTTTTAAATAAATACACATAAATTGACACATATCAACGATATTGTGAAGTTACATAATTAAGAACTGACATTACCTTGTTTTATGATGCTAGTGGATGCTGAAACTGGAATTCTGCTGTATTTTGTGTAACTTATGCTTCTGAGCTGTGTTAGATTAGGAATATTATTGTTTTTTTGGTGATTAAATAAAGGGCTTTAATAAAAGAATTAAGTAATTTTTCCTTTAGTTTCTTCTTTTTACTAGCTTTCCAGTTATTCCCTTCTGCTTGTCTCTTTAGCGAGCTGTTATTTCATTCCATATCTTCTGATTTGTTCAGTACATCTTTTGTTCTTAGATATGTTATAGCAGTGTCCAGGTCTTCAAAGATTTTTGTTTCATCAGTGAGAAATATTTTCAGTCTAGTTGGGAAGAGCAGGTGCACTTTTATCTGATGCTTTTTGAGATCTTTTATTAAAGGTAGAAAGGATTTCCTTCTAGACATCACTACAGAGGAAAAATCATTGTCAAACCTTATTATTTGATCCTTAATTTTTATAGGAGACTTAGCCCAAGCTGTCTTTAGACTCGAATCTTTATCTTGTGTAGAAAACAAATCGCACTATTGTAGATCTTGGATTTAACTTGTTTGAGAGGGATGCTGTTTTTGATAAAGATCTATGGACTCGTTCACTGCTAAAAGACGTACCTTCTGGGAGATCGAGTTTTAGTGATCCAAGTTGTTAGAAAGTTTGTCATGTTGTCATTTTCGATGCCTTCAGGTAATCCAAAAATTCTGATATTGTTCCTGCGGGATCTGTTTTCTAAGTTATCTATCTTTTCCAGCAACAAGGTGTTTTCTTTAAGTAATAATTCTAGGTTATGTTCATCTTCTGTCCCTCAAAGTCATTCAAGGCTTCTTCTATTCCAGATATCTGGGTCTTTTGTTGATTTAATGTCTCTTGTAGTTGTTCCATTTGTCTAGATGTGTTTTCCTTGAAGTTTTCAATTTTGTTGTCCATTTTATCCATTTTGAGAGAGATTTCTTGTAGACTGGTAAGAACAAACTGTATGTCCTTCCTTAATGAAAAGTCCTGAGAGGTTCCTTTTGTGTGGTTCATAATAGATTTTGAAGACAGAAAACTTCCAGATGAAATTTTGACAGGAAATAGTTAAATTATTCTTTTTTTATATTCCTTCACTAGGTATTACAACTTAATATTATTTGTTGGAAAAAATAGAAGGAGTAATTAATACATTAAAATTCCTGTCAGAAATGCAGTAGCTGTAGCAGAGCTGATGAAAACTGCTGCTAGTCAGTCAGCATTTTGGCCATGCTCAACCCCCCACACACACACACACACACACACACACACCCTCCGATGACTGTCTTGAAGTCCACCAGGTTTAACAGGCATGCTCTCCCTTTGACAAATCCAAATTGAGTAGGGTCAAGTGTTTGGAGGTTACCAATATCTTTGTTGATAAGGTCCATGATGATTCTCTCCGTGGCCTTGCAGATAAGTCTAGTCTGGCTAATATGTTTCCATTCAGCTGGGGCGAAGCCAGTGCTTAGACTATGATTGAAAAGAGTACCCAAATGGCATTCCTAATTCTTTTTTGAGACCATGTAGGATGCAGGCTGGGATGTTATCAGGTCCCATGGATGCTGTGTTTTTGACCTTGGAGAGGGTGTTCACGACCTGCTGTTTAGAGATGCAAGGTAGAGGACAGGTGGTAAGGATGTCTTGGGATTAGTGTTGCAGGGACAGGCTAGCAGGTTAGCAATGTCCACAGGTTCAGTGTATGTGATATCATTAGCTACCAGTTGGGCACAAATCTGGGACTTTCCTTTTAGGTTGCAGATGTAACTAAAGAATGCTTTATGGTTGTCTTTAATTGAGGAAGCTAATATGGATTCATAGCTTTAGAGGACTTCACAAGAAGTCTTATTTGCTTGTTTAAGCTGAGGAGGGATTGTTTCCAGTTTAGGGCTATGTCCTTCTTACTCTTAGACAACAATTTCTTCCTGTTATTGTAAAGCCTGTTAATGGTGTAGCCCGATATGGCTGGGGTTTTGTCCACAGCCTTGAACCAGGACTCCATGACTGCACAAATGCCTATGTCTTCCAAGGTGGAGACTGCTTCCAGTGAATGCAGTTTCATGTTAAAACTACTAACGTTTAGCAGCAAAACGTTGAGGCTGCTCTTGGATGGAGTTCTTACATCAGGAATTTTGTCCTTGAGAAACTGCCTAAAAAAAGGCACTGTGGGGATGGAAAGAGCTTTGGCCAGTAGCCGAAATCCCAGGGGTGACTGATGAAGACCATCTCTGGCAAAGCATCGAGGTCGGTCTAAAATTTCATCCCAGGCTGACAGATACTGTATCCCCTTGGAATGATACCAGAAACTAAGCCAGTTATTGAAGTCTATTATTTTCTATTTATATTGAGGCATCATCCCTGGTGAAGGTAAAATGCTGTTTAAGGCTAGGGACATAATAGCCTGAGACACACAGTCCGAGAGCTAAATCATGTCTGTTTTCATATAGTCCAGAGTCGTTCATTTACACCAACATGAACTACGACCGTCATAACAGTACCTTTTGTTGAGAGACTTGAATGCATGTCTGATGTGGCAGATCCTGGTACCTGACAGACAGCAGACCATGACATTCTCCTTATCCAACTTGGTGAGAGGGACATCTGTGCATCTCTTGATGGAATCACCTATGACTAATATATTTGGTTTTGTGTTTTGCCTTAAGGGCTTGACAGGTGAGACACTGGTATGTGAGCTGTTATGTGTATTGTGTTCTGCAGAAGAAGTATGTGTAGCGTGTTTGGGAGGTCTCTGGTGTTTAGCTATGTTTCTGGTGAGGGCTTCCACATATGTAGGTGTGTGATGTGGTTTTGGGAAGAATTCCTGTGGTGAGTTGTGCATGCTGACAGCCTGCTTATTGTCATATGTACCGACTGTGTGAGAGAGCATGGATTCAAGGTTCTTAATATAGTTGCATCTCTCACATGTTGAGTTTGTGTGGTCTAGGAGCAGACAGTTGTCGGTGAACCTAAATCTTTCAGACTTTGTTTCATATTTGGAGGACATACATATATCCCCCCATTGTTTTTGTGAATTGCGTATCCAGTCTCTCTTCCCAATCGTTTTTAACCTCTTCTGATTTATTCTTATAGTTATGCAATATTTTATATGCTCTACTAATTATTCATTTCTTAATGGCAACTTCTGTTCTAGTTTCTACTAAAAACTCTACAGTGCTGGTCTTTCATTTAGAACCCCCTATTTCTTTCTCTTTGCTTGTACTCTGATATCAATCATTGAGAGGGAAGGCATTCCCTCTCTTATTTTCTCCCAATACCTTGGTTCCTTTGCCAGTTTTCTCCAATAAATTCCAGCCCCCCTCTTGCCTATTGTCTGTATCTTGAATTACAGTCATCCCTATTGGCAGAATCTCCTTTCTCCATTCCCATGTTGGCTTAGTTCTTAGAATGCTTTCTGCTACTTTAGGGATATAATACTCTGTATGATTATTGCTGTTCTCATTAAAGGTCTGCATCCAAAATCCCACTCTGTCCTTGATTCTTGAGCTTCCCTCTGTTTTATCTTTCCACTTTGAATTATAATTTTCTGCTTGTGCTATCTGTAGAAGCCTTAGCTGCATTGCTTTGAAATTCCCCTTCAAATTGGGTAATCCCAGTCCATCCTGTTCTGTTGGAAGAATAAGCTTATCCCACTTGACTCGTCTTCCCCTCCCAGATAAAACCGTTCAGCTCTTTATTAATTGCTATCCACAACTTCTCCTCTGGTTGATAAAAATATGCCTGACCTGTGTATAAGACTAAAAACTTTTTAATTGCTTGTATCTTACTACTGATATCCATATAACAGAGCTTCCATTTTCTCAGTTTTTGTATTATCTTTTGTTTAGTCTCTTCCCACATATCCTTAGCTGCCATACCGGAATCATTTTTAAGTCATATTCCTTAACACTTCATTTTGTCATGTCCCCATAACTATGGATATTGCTGAACCAATTTGTATGTGGGTACATAATTTACCACTATTGCCTTTGTTTTAGCTTCATTAATTTTGTATTCCGAAAAGATGTAAAACTGTCTCAATATGTTCCGCAGCACTGTAATGTCCCTTTCTGGTTTTGTCAGGTATAAAATAATGTCATCTGCAAATAGAGCCAATTTTTTTTGATTACCATACTAACTATATCCTTGAATTTCTGAGTCACTTATTTTCTTTGCCAATGGTTCTAAACATAATGCAAATAAAGGGGAGATGGGACACACCTGCCTGGTTCCTCTGCTCAAGCAGAGATCATTATATTGGGCTCCACCCACTTTGATTTTTGCCTCCGATCCCTCATATATCCTCCTAATCAATCTTTTATAATTTTATCCTTCTATATTTGTGCTCATAAAGTCCCAGATTACTCTGTCAAATGCTTTCTCTGCATCAAGACCCACCAACAACAGTGGTATTTTCTTACATTCTGCTTCCCTCTGGATCATCAGTGTCTTTTAATGTTGTTAAATGTTTGCCCCCTCTCCATAAACCCACATTTATCCATATCTGTCAATTTTGGCACCACTTTAGCTATTTTTTAGCCATTATAGACATAAACACTTTATAGTCATGGTTCAGCAATGATATGAGCCAGTATGAAGCAGGGTCTGATGGATCTTAACCCTCTTCAGGTATTGCAGCTACCATTGCTTTCTTCCAGGATGTTGGTACTTGTCCTCCTCTTAAAATACTGTTAAACACAACCTTCCAGATCTTTATCAGTTTCTTTCCTTCTAGCTTCCAAACTTCCAGAGGAATACCATCTGTTCCTGAAGATTTTTCTGTAGATTGGTTATAAATCAAATTTTTTCTCATCTCCTCCTATTCTATTAGTAATTGAGCCTCCTATTCCTCTATCCTTGGCATATTTAATAAACACATAAACATTTCTATTTGTACCTTTTCTTGATTTCCATATTTCTCTGCTTTATACAGACTTTTGTGGAATTTCCAAAATATTTCTAATACTTCTACAGGATCCCTTGTTATTTTCCTATTAGGCTCCCTAATCTTGGTGAAAGCCCTTTCTGCTTTCTGTTGCCTGAGACATTATGCCAAAAGCTTTTGGGCTCTAAGAGTTATTATCAAAAAACAGTTGCATAACAGCAATCTAAACATGCATATTATCGAGGTAATCCTTTATTTTCTGTTTAGCATTCTGTACTTGCTCCTCTTCTTTTTCTGTAAGATTCCCCCTATTTTGCAATGCTTTGTCATTTATCAGTCACTCTAAATAATTCTTGTTACTTCTTAACCATATTTCCTTTTATTTACACCCTATTTTTGCATCCTCTTTAATTTTATTCTACTCCCTAGCTATGTTTTCAGAAGAAATTTCTATCTTCTGTAATAGCTCCTGAATAATTTCCACTACCCATTCCTTAAATTCCTTTTTTTTTTTTCAACAGACAGGTGGGAAAGCGCCAGTGGTGTCTCACTTTTATTTCATTACCTTGTGTTTTTATTTTAGTTATTATTGGCGCATGATCTGTAACAGTTACTGGGTGTGTATCAAGACCTTCAATTAAATGCACATGACGTTCTTCGTGTTTCACTGTTGCAGTCATTACACTTGAGTTATCCTGCTGGCAGGCTATCCTCAGTCGGCCTGAGTTCCAAAGTCTAGGTCCGACGTCGGTTGCTGTCGCCTCTTCCCTGATGTCAGTGCGCCAGGGGTATAAAAGATGCAGCCGATGCCATTTTCTTCAGTCTTTCTTGCCACGCGGTGCCCGAAGCAGAAGCAGTTCGCAAGTGCTGGTCAGCCGACTCCTGAGATTTTCGTGTTCGAATTTCAGATCCAAAGTCTTCATTAAAAGCTAAGTACCCCATTGGGGAAACCTTTTTTCTTGCTCCAAACCGATGTCAGAAAAAGTTAATAATTGTATTTCTTGTGGGAAGCATATACCTCATAAGGACTTTCATTCTTACTGTATTCCTTGCCTAGGCCCTGACCACAATGTTGCTAGTTGTCGGTTTTGTGCTAGATTTAACCAACGCACTATTAAGCGTTGGTACGATTTTGCATTTCACTACTTTGGCAGAAGATTTAATTCCACGATGCCGTCGGATAGTCATCCGACTACCGGAATTCACAAGAAACGCAAAGAAAAAGATAAGGACAGGCATCCGAGGTCCAAAATCGATGACGAGGCTTCCTCTAAGCCAGTCGCCGGTTCGCCAGTTCTCAGTGAGGCACCTTCACAACCCCTGACGCCCATTACTTTGGACCCGCAGGCCACTACAGACTCCCATGTGGAGTCAACTAGGCCCCTGGAAGCTCAAGGTATTGGACCTTTGGAGACTATCCCCTCAGATGGGTCCAGAGCCGCTGAGCAGGCATCAGCTTCTGAGGGTGTTTTCAGACCTACTCATTTATACATTAAAACGACTCCAGCTACAAAGGCAAAGACTAAAGCACCTTTAAAGATAAGGAAAGAAGTACAACAGCCTCATGGTCAGGCCTCCATGCCCAAAAAACAGATGCTCAAAATGACCGAAGACTTAATTACTTTGATCAGGGGTTCCCATCCCCCTCCTGATAAAAGGCCTAGGCAAGAGACAGAATATGAATCTTCAGATCAGATTTCCATTTCATCTGATTCCTTTTCTGATCAGGAATACTCTCTTCCTCCCTATGAGGATTCTGATGCTGAAGAATCTATCCCTTCAGCTTCTCCTCCTGAGGATTACTCTTTTGGGGAAACCTTGCATACCATGAGGGAACATTTCCACTGGGAGAGCCAAGATTATTCAGAATCTAAGAAAAGGCTCAGAGACTTCCTTTTACTCCCACAACATAGGCCCCTAGCTATTCCACCTGTGTTAGACATTGTAGATGATGTATTTTCAGAGTCCAGTCTGACCACTGACTCCTTACCTCCAGCTCCTGTTAAGCCGGACAGGTACTACAGGGTTCCTGACTCTCATAAATTTCTTTTCAAACATCCTGCTGCTGACCCAGAAACCATCTCACAGGGTCCCAGAGGGGTCAAGGCATCCACTGCAAAAAACCCTACCCCCTCTGACAGGGATTCTAGGGCATTGGACAGATGGGGGAAGAAGATTTACACTTCTGCTACCTTGGCTATAAGGGCTTTAAATTGTCAGTTTCATATGCTCAAATGTCAGCAATATATTATGTCACTGCTTAAACAAAAAAAAAATGTTGATAAATTCTGAATGTGCAGAAAACAAATGCATGATGTATTGCATGCAGCTGAGCAAGTTGGAAAGCATACTTTGCAATGTGGTTTTGATTCTTTGGAGGCCTCCTGCAGGGCCGCTGTTACGGGTTCTGTCATCAGGAAACATGCTTGGTTAAAGGAACAAAATCTGCCTGACCATGTCAAAGCAAAATTATTAGATGCTCCATTACAGCATGATACCTTGTTTGGTGTTAAAGCAGAAGAGGTGTTAAAGAAAATGGAGGACAAAGCTAAATCTATGCAAACGGTTAAGGATTTTTTTACAGGTACAACCTCCAAGATTTAGTAGACACTGGCCTACAAATAATTGGTCCTTTCCAGTGTCAGACAGACCACAAAGGGGCAGATACAGACACCCAAGAGGCAGATCCCAGCCCCAAGGTTTGTACAGGTCTAAACAATGGGATGCTTCTACCCCCAAAAGTGGAGAAGACAAATCACAGCCATATAGGAAACAGTCCCAATGACTTCCTCCTGCCTGCACCAAGCACTTATCTTCTGGCAGCACCTTTAGGGGGAAAACTAGCACTTTTTTCTCAAAATTGGCACATAATAACCCAGGACAAATGGGTCCTAGACATAATGTCACAAGGCTACAAGTTTCACTTCCATACTCTGCCAAGGACAAACGGCTGGCCAGACCTGCCAAAACATCAATGGGCAGAGGCACAAAAAACAGTCTTATCCCTCATGGACATGAGGGCCATTCAACAAGTACCAGAACAAGAGCAGGGGCAAGGATTTTATTCAAGACTGTTCTTGGTACCAAGAAAGGACAAGATCTGGAGACCAATACTGGACCTATCTATTCTAGACACATATCTGGATATACCAAAATTCAAAATGTTGACTCTACAGCAGCTTCTGCCCATGCTGGGCAAGAAGGCTTGGCTTGTGACTTTAGACCTAAAAGAGGCATACCTGCATGTCCCAATCAGACAAACATGCAGAAGATACCTCAGATTCAAAGCTGGTTCAATGCACTACCAATTCTCTGCACTGCCCTCTGGCTTATCTACTGCGCCCAGGGTCTTCACAAAGTGCCTGGCACCAGTAATTGCATTCTGCAGACAGAGGAATACAAATATATCCTTACTTGGACGATTGCCTCATTCAAGCAGAGAACAAAGACATTCTACTACAGCATCTGGCGTTTGTAAAGAGATTTCTAACAGGCCTAGGGTACAAAGTCAACGAAAAGAAATCAAAACTAGTACCCTCTCAAGAGATAATATTCCTGTGTGCAAGCTTAAATACAACTGCCCAGATGGCTTATCTCACACCAGACAAACAAAGGCAACTGACTACATATTTCAAACTGTTGGCAACAAAGGCCCAGTTATCTGCAAGAAAAAATCTGCAGGCTTTGGGCTTCATGGCATCCTGCATTCTACTAATTCTATATGCGAGACTGCATATGAGGAAACTTCAATGGTACCTAAAAAGTGTTTGGGCTCAATATTGCCACAGCCTGGAAACAATAATTACCCTCATTCCCTGCCTGCAGCAGGAGTTTCGATGGTGGGCGAAGGCTTGTCACCAGAACAAGGGACAGCCATTCACTTTACCCCCAGCCAGGCAGACATTAACAACGGATGCATCAGATTATGCCTGGGGGCCCACATGGCAGGAAGATGTATTCAAGGCACATGGTCCACAAACCAAATGCATCTGCATATCAATCAAAAAGAGATGCTAGCTGTTCAGAATGCCCTGACAGCCTTCAAGGGCCTACATCATCCGGGACAACTACTGATAAAGACAGACAACACCACGGTTATGTGGTATATAAACAAGCAGGGAGGCACTCATTCTTGCCCCCTTTGCAGACTAGCCATGACTTTGTGGGACACAGCATTGACTTACCAAGTACATCTGCAGGCACAATTCCTGCTAGGAAAGATAAATACTCTGGCAGATGAACTAAGCAGAAACCTCATGGATCCCCACGAGTGGAAATTGGATCCACAAGTCTTCAGCATGATAACAAGGAAATGGGGATGCCCGAATATAAATTTATTTGCCTCTCCTCACAACTACCAACTAAAAAGATTCTGCACAAGGACTTATCACAGTCAAGCATGAAAAGTGGACGCCCTATCTTTCAACTGGAAAAACTTAGCAGTATATGCCTTCCTTCCACTGCCTCTCCTCCCCAAGGTACTACTAAAGGTCAGACAAGAGAAGCCAAAGATGATACTGATTGCCCCAGACTGGCCCCGCCAGTACTGGTATCCAATCCTAAGGAACTTGTCTCAGTGCCCGGCTTGGACCTTGCCTCAAATACCTCATCTACTGTCCCAACAAAACAATCAGATCCTACACAGCCAACTCAAGACCTTAAATCTGGTAGCATGGCGGATAATGTAGTCATACAAAATGCACCTCTCACTAAAGCTGTGATGGATGTCATTTTGGAGGCCAGAAGGCCTAGTACCAGAAAATCTTATGCCGGAAAATGGAGGAGATTCTGTGCCTGGAACCAGGCACTAGGAATTGACACAGCTGTACCAAATATCCCTCAGATTTTGCAATACTTAACTGAGATGCTGGACAAAGACCTATCTTTTTCATCAATTAAAATTCATGCCTCTGCCATTTCGGCTCATTACAATACAGAGCCACCGATCTTTTCTTATCCTTTGTTAAGGCAGTACATCAGAGGAGCCAAAAACTTAAGGCCTCCAAGGAGATCCCCAATACCTGCATGGGACCTCAATTATGTTTTGGAAAAACTCACCCTGCCTCCTTTTGAGCCAGCCGCTACAGCTGATATAAAATTTTTATCTTGGAAAACAGCTCTGCTCCTAGCAATAACCTCTGCAAGACGAGTCTCAGAGCTACAGGCACTCATGGCTGTGGAACCTTTTGTCATTTTTTATCCAGACAGGGTTTCTCTGAGGACAAACCCGACATTTATGCCTAAGGTAGTGTCCAATGTGGCCCTTAACCAAACTATTCATCTGCCTGCTTTTTATCCAAACCCACAGAATAAGGGGGGGGAGAATTCTGCATTCTTTGGACATACACAGACAGCTACGCTTCTACTTGAACAGAACCAAAGCTTTCAGAAAGACTGAACAACTACTAGTGTCATATGCTGCAGGATCACAAGGAAAGGCTATCTCTAAGCAGACTATTTCAAAGTGGATAGGCCACTGCATTCGTTTCTGCTATTCACAACATGGCAAGCCAGTGCCTAAGGGCATTAGGCCACATTCAACCAGAGCAAGCAGCCACTTCAGCAGCCTTCCTCAGGGGAGTACCAACCAAAGACATTTTAGAGGCTGCTACCTGGAGTTCAGTGCTCACCTTTACAAAGCAGTATCATTTACCACTCTACTCTAAATCCAGGGCAGGCTTTGCCACTGCAGTTTTGCAGGGCCTCATAGCCCCTCCCAATGCTATTTAACTCCAGCCTCCCAACCATAGCTTTGGGATTCAACCCAAGTGTAATGACTGCAACAGTGAAACACGAAGAACATAGTACAGTTGTGTACACTTACCATAAATGTAGATGTTCAAGTGTATTCACTGTTGCAGTCCAGGTTACCCACCCACCATCCCCCTTATCTTTGCTGGAACTTATCTGCACTTCTCTAATCTATACAACCTATGTGGTGTATTTGCTTGTAGATGAAGGTATAACATATATTTTGGTGCATGCTTGTTTTATTGGCATATTTTTAGCCTACCCTTTTGGGGGCACCTGACATCTTGGGCAAGAAAAACTGAAGAAAATGGCATTGGCTGCATCTTTTATATCCCTGGCACACTGACGTCAGGGAAGAGGCGACAGCAACCGACGCCGGACCTAGACTTTGGAACTCAGGCCGCCTGAGGGTAGCCTGCCAGCAGGATAACCCAAGAGTAATGACTGCAGCTGTGAATACACTCTAACATCTACATTTATGGTAAGGGTACACAACTTGTACTTTCCTGTGAAATGTAAATTCTGCCTAGCCTAGCCCACTTTTTGTATCTTGGAGAATAATATGTAAATTCACATCTTCCATGCCAAATATTTTCTTAAATTTCATTAAAAATGTACCCTCCTTTGTTTTATTTTCCCTTCTCACCTCCCTGACACACATTCACTATTGTAAGTCAAATTCCATTCCCCACCTATAAGTAATGGTCCTTGGCTGAAAGCTGATTATTTCTCCCAAAACTTTCTTAAGCTCCATTATAACAGTTTTCGGTGGAATATAAATACATGCCAGTGTAATCCTTCTTCCTTTCCAAGTGTAAAGAGAGAGAACTCAACAGATAACCAGGCTAAAAACACAAAACTTTAATCCAAAGGAACAATGGTTAGCTCTTTCAGGTAGAAACCCTTCCTGAAGAAGGAAGAAGGGTTTCTACCTGAAAGCGCTAACCATTGTTCCTTTGGTTCATAGGTTCATAGGTAGGTACTAGGCTATTGGCCCAAGGGCCTACGTAAGCCTAGCCAACAAGGTTACCTGGCTTACGCAACCCAAGAAAGTTATTTTCCTGTGCCACTGTCGAGCAGAGACACAGACGTGATCCCTGGGGTGTATTTCCTATTTCCCATCCACTCACCAAGATTTTTCTTGAAGAGTGCTAATGAAGAACTTTGCTTGACATAGATGGGTAGCCTGTTCCAGAATATGGGAAGTATCTGGGACAGGAATCTATCCCTCCAGCATGTCCTGTTTATTGTGGTGACAAAATTTAGGTCCCTAGAGCGTGTAGCTCTGAGGGATTGGGATTTCTTTAGGTGTAACATGTCCAACAGCTCTGGGTTTGACATAGCTTTATATGTTAGGCAGAGATCACATCGAAGTAGTCAATATGCTACGGAGTAAAGCTGGAGTTTTTTGAGGCGGTCAGTGTAGGGCATTTGTTTGAGGCCAGTAATCCTCTTTGTGAGGTACTTCTGTGGCTTTTCCGGCTGCTGCAGATGTCTTGTGAGGTACATTCCAAAAGGGGCATTGTACTCTATAATGGGTCTATTGAGTGTCGAGTAGAGGGGAACAATTACCTCTTTTTTCCTGGATGAGAACCCTATTATGAGGTGTGCCACGTAGAAAGACTTCCTGACTACTGTGGCGATGTGACTATCAAAGGAGAGATTACTGTCCACCTGGGTCCCAAGGTCTTTTATCACACATTCAGTGTTAAGTAGATTGCTGCCTATGTGGTAGTTCATGGGTACAGAGTTTTTACCAAAGGGGATGACACTGTACTTTTTGGCATTAAGCTTGAGGCCATGGCTCTGACACCAGGCATCTGTCTCAGTGATGCCCTTCTGTAGGATGTCCACATCATTTGGGGACATGACTATGGCTCCTAATTTGCAGTCATCTGCGAACTTCGTTAGAGGCCTTCTCTGTTAGCCTGTACTTCAGAGAAGTAGATGCCAAACAGGAGAGGTCCCAGGACGCACCCTGTGGTATTCACTTGTCACTGCTTTGAGGTCAGATTTGGAGTCTGCAACTTTTACAGTGTGGGTTCTGTCAGTGAGACAGTTGGCAACCCATCTTGTGATGTAGGGATTTATATCTAGTTTAGTGAGTTTAGCTATAATTCCAGAATGGTGGATGGTGCCGAAAGCCTTGGTGAGGTCAAGATAGGCTGTGTGAACCACCTTACCCTCATCTATGGCTTTGGTGACTGCCTCAAAGAAGTTGATCAGGTTCAAGAGGCATGATCTGCCTTTCACAAACCTGAACTGGGTGGGATCCAGAGTTTGCAGGTTACCAATGTCTTTGTTCGAGTTCCATGGCCTTGCAGACCAGGCTCTTCAGGCTAATAGGTCGATAGTTCCCGGGATCAGTGGTGGCTCCCCCTTTGTGGAGTGGGACTTTGGATTAAAGTTTTGTGTTTTTAGCTTGGTGGTCTGTTGAGTTTTCACTTTTTTTAATTTTAATTTTTTTTTTTACTACTACAGACCTTTGGTGCCTTATTATCTGGTTTTCCCTTTTATTCTTTCCAAGTGTGTCTCCTGTCACATAACTATTTGCACTGTACATTTTTTAATGCAGTTCAGTACTTTCTTTTTTTTGTATTTATTTATGAGACCATTAAAGTTTAAGGACATTATAGAAAGCATCATAGATTCATAGGTGTTTACTAGGCTAATGACCACAAGGGCCTTTTTAAGCCTAGCCATGCATCCCAAATCACTGACAAGTTCTGATGCCCTTAAGTTTAAGAAGGGGTTGGGAGGTGAAACATAAACAAACAGGGGCCTGGGGGATGAACCATTTACAGGTTGCTTGTGTCTTTTTAGAAACATAGGTTCCAAACAGGGATGAATTTCCTATTCCCCAGCCAATTGTCCAAGTTGCACTTGAATTGGGTTAAGGAGGAACTCTTCTTCACATGCATGGAGAGCCTGTTCACAGACAAAAGACACGAAGAGAAACATACCACCACATTTCTTTCTCTTCAAGGAATATCTTCCTTTCTTCGTGCATATCCCCCCCCCCAGGTTTAAATTACACAGTTTCCATTATCAAGCACATTAAAATTAAAATTATTTTATAGATATTTTTTCTAGTTGTAGTTAGTGAGGGTGTCCCTGACTTTATTTGATATAGACTAGGTTAAATGTTTTTTCAGAACTGTATGTTTTAATAATTTTTTGCATAATAATGTTAGCATAATTATTTATACATGTATGCATTTTTAAAAAATGTTTCATAGCATGTAGGTTTAGGCTATTTATTGTATGACAAATTTTCTGATTTTAGAACAGATACATATGTATTATTTATTCTACAAAGTGATTTATATGAGATGCTTTTTTAGCTGCATCATGCATTTTGGTTAGCACAAAAAAGCTTTTCTTTTCTTTGAGCTCATTAAGTTTAAGTGGGGTGTGAACAATTTTTACTATGATGTATATAAATTGCTTTGCATGCAGTTTTTAGTTGTCTGAAGAAGTCTGGTTATATATACCAGATGAAAGTGCTTACTTTGTTTCATGTTTTAAATAAATTTTCGTGTTTGGATCAGTGGATTTCACCCTGTGTTACTTTGTGTGAAGGTTGTTGTTTGACTAGGCTGTTTCCGCATTGTCTGACAAGAAAGGGACAACAGGATTCAAGAAATGCTACCAATACAGTCGCAAAATGCCAAATTCAGACACTCATGTCTTGTGTATACTGTCTGGGTGTTCCACACCTCTTTAGTCAACCACCATGTGAGATTTGTAAAGGGTTCAGCTCTCGTAACCTAAACGAGAGGAGAAACAAATTGATATTCAAAGGCCTATTAAAAAAACGTTTTTCAGAGGCTATTTCTGTGTTGGAGGGCTCACCCTCTATAAAGAAAGAACACAGAAAACAGAGTCACTCTGTTCCTTCTTCACCTCTTGGTGATGGGAAGTCTGAACCCAAGCCAAAAGTTCCACAATTGGCACCAACAACTTTGGCTCCGGGGCCTCAACTGCCCTCCACGATGCCGACCTCTGTTCCGAAACTATGCGCATCCACTTCGGTGCCCTCTTTAGTAACTCTACCCTCAGCATCAGCCACACCACCATTAATATCTACTGCACCAACGATGCCTTCAGCTACTACTTCATCCCCATCCAATTTGGCACCAACAATAGTTAATCCACCACCGGTCACTTCCCCCCTCCCTATACATATTGCTGGTCTCTAGACCACGGTGCTTATAGGACAATCTGCTCCTTGGACCCAATACTCCCCCACAACAGATCCATTTTTGGGGCAGCAATGTAGCCCTTTTTTGGAATAAATGGGTGACTTGAAATGCAAATGAAAGTTGGATTTAGTCCTCTCTGCACCTTAAAATGATAAGTCTGTTGTCATTCAGCCTCTGTGTCATTACTGAAACCTGCTTAGAGATTTTGAATAAAACAACTTGGCTTGCCTGGATTACACAACAGTGGCAACGAGATGGCTTTATGTCCAAGTGTTGCATCACCTCACACATCCTACTGAACCAGTAACTGTGTGTGATGTTTGCCTTTGAAGGAAGACTTCTCAGAACTAATTGTTACCATTTGAATATTTAAAGGCTCATTTATTTCAAGGATAAACAGCAAGTAACACTGGTCATCTGAGGAAGTCTGATTACGGAGACGAAAACATGTGTACTGCAAAAGCGTTTGTGTGCTTTTTACCTGTGAAGTTTTGTATGTCTTTGGAATAAAATTCAGCTTGGAAAACTACCTCAGTGTTTTACTCTATGGTACAGGCACTTTTTGACTGTTTTCTTGGTGATAGTGCCTTTCCACTGTACTTTTCCTTTTTTTGGAACAGCCCGATTCTCCACCGAGGGTATCAACCCAATCTTCCAGGAGCCTCTCCGGAATTGGATGTGATTCGACTTGTGGACCAGCTGCTGATGGCCAGAGTGATGTCAACTCCTTCCAGAACTCCCCTTCCAGCCAGAGTTGGGTGTCTTTCTCTGTGGACTCCTGCATATTCTCCTCTTTTGACCTCCTTGCAGGTATAAGCACCTGTCACCAGTGCCTATTTCAGTTCCCAAATATTCGATTCCGCTGGTGGACCTCACCATGTTTTCAGAGCCGACCCTTTGGTCATCGACTCGCTCGGAGCCGAGCCATCCTTTGGATCATGACTGGGCTGTAGGCACCGTGACCCCTAGTACAGTGCCAATTTTTTTATGGTGCCGTCAACTACTGTTCCAGAAGTCTTGACAGTACCAAGTCCTCTTTAGGCTCCTTCCTTGGGAGTGGACTTATCTGGGTGGGGTGCGACCCTGGTTCTGAGGTTGTCCTTCTCTGTTCTGGGCTCCCACCCCTCTTCAGGTGGGCCAGCTTTCCAAGTGATGGAGAGGGCCCTTGTCTCTGTAGGCAAACCATCGGTATCGGAATACAAGATATGTCCTCCCTCTGAACCACAGCTGACACAGGTCACTACATTGGGACATCAAGCACAAGAGCCTCAAGATACCCTAATGCAGGGTGTCCTCTCTTCGGAGTTCACATCAGAAGCCCCCATTGAAGAGGTACCACGTAAGAGATTGTGCAAGAGGAAGCACATGGACCCCCCCAAAGGGTCCCTCACTGAAGATACGGACTACGATGAAGGGGAGGTGTCCCCACGGTCACCCCCTGAGGATGTCTCCTTTGGAGACATACTGGAAATCTTGAAGCAGCAGGGAGACTGGAAGCCCACCAACCCTTCCTCTGAGGAGTCTGTATTCTTGCAGGCTTTTCGTGCTCAACCCTCTACTTCCTGGGTGACCCTACCTGCAGATGAGTTAGTCCAACTCATCATGCAGCATGCATGGAAGAGTCTTGATGCCGTTGAACCAATCCCCCAGAGACCAGACAAAAGTTTATCCCCACCTGATGAAAGTCCACACTGGTCCAAGGGCTTACCAGTAGGCGCTATGGTGGTAGCGGCGGCCACTAGGAAAGAGCTCGCCGAGGTGAGACAGACTCTCCATCTCCCAAACAGGGAGTCTCTTGCAGTGGACAGGTTAGAGAAGCGAGTATTTGCCTCATCGACCTTTGACATTCGGTCCTTGAACTACTTGGCACATTTTACTAGGCTTCAGTGAGACTTCTTCTCAGAACTCTCCCAAACACTAGCAGGACCAGTTTCTGATGTGATACTTGACAAAATTGCCTCACAGTTTGCGACCCTGGAATCCATATCCAATTCGTCCCATGCAGTTAATTTCTCATGCTACCAAAGAGGAGGCTAGAGCTGCAGGTTCAGGTGTTGTCATGAGACGTCACGCCTGGATGCGCCTTTGATTTTGCAGACCCTTTTAAGTCTTCTTTCTTAATGCTCCAGTGGAAGCTTTTTCTCTTTTTGGCCCAAAAGTGAAAGACGTGTTAGCCCGGTGTGAAAGGAATGGCAAGACCCTGTCTGCCATTGGCGTACGTTTTTCCACCTCCCAACGACCCTACTCTAGGAATCAGAGAAGTGGAAAGATGTGGCACAAGAAATCCCAGGGTCTTTTCCGTGACACACATAAGTTTACTTCCCGGGGCAGAGGGGGTAACTCTTTGGGAAGACGCCCCTACAGTGGTAGAGGGGGTCCGCATAACCAGAGGTCCAGATATTTTTTCTCTGGACAGCCTTACCAGCGCTTCTGAATTGTGGCTCGATTTCTTTCCTCTGGAACCAGTCAGGGGACGTTTTTCTCTGCACCACCCTGCCTGGCAAACAATAACTACAGATTCTTGGGTGCAGTGTGTCATAGCCAGAGGTTATCACATACCATTCAGTATTTACTCAAAGTCATAGAGAGAAATTCTCGACGTTCCACCCAGTCAAAGGGAAGCAGTGGCTCTAGAGATAAGAAAGCTGTCTCAAAAAAGAGTCATCCAAGCAGTCCCACCAGACCAAATAGGATCTGGATGCTCCAGAAGATTTCTTCGCTTCCGGCTGGGAGACGGTCATTACCAATTCCGGGCTCTGCCATTTGGACTCTCTAACGCCCCCAGAGTGTTCACCAAATGCATGGCAGTAGTAACAGCTCACTTGAGACTGCAAGGATTCTGAGTGTTTCCATACCTAGACGATTGGCTCCTTACCACCCCCAACAAGTGTCTACTGGTTACAGCCTTAAACTACACTTTAACACTAGCAGAATACCTAGGAATCTCTATAAACAGGAGAAATGCAAGTTAACTCCTCCTCAAACCTTGGAATTTATAAGACCAACCTTCAGTGCCATATCCTGCCTAGTCTACATCCCAGATTGGAATGACTAATGTCCCAAGTCCGGGTGATACTCTCTCAAGGTAAAGTTTCACCTGTGGCTGTCCTCTAGCTTCTAGGATCAATGGCATCGTCTGTTACAGTAGTGAGATTACACATGAGAATTCTTCATTGGCTCCTATTAATACAATGGTATCCTTTGCATCATCCTATGTCCTTTCAGATCCACGTAACAAGGCGATGCAAACAAGATTTAACTTGGTGAGTGAAGCCAGGGAAAGATCTATGGAGTCACCCCTTTTCCCCACCTCAGCCCAGGGCCATAGTGACTACAGATGAATCCCTGTTAGGGTGTGGGGGGGCTTTTTCAGGGAAAGAGAGTCCAAGGCACTTGGTCAACCATAGAGGCCAATCTGCATATCAGTGCATTCCAGTCTGTCCTCCTGTCAGGGAAAATTGCTATCCAGTCTTACAACATGTCAGTGGTCTGGTACATCAGCAAACAAGGGGGGAACCAAGTTCTTCCCATTGTGTCAAGAGGCCATGAAAATTTGACAATGGGCGATTAGCTTCCAACCACTTTCTGACCGCAATGCACATTCCTGGGAATTCCAACGTGATTGCAGACAAACTGAGCAGAAGTATCCTCCTGCCTCACGAGTGATCTCTTAATTCAACCATAGCGGTGAAGATCTTCAGTCTCTGGGGCCAGCCTTGCTGCGATCTGTTCGCCTCTCCAGCAAATCGCAATTGCAGCAGGTACTTTGCCCTATTTCCCCCACAAGGGGAGTCCCCGAGTGATACACGGTTGGCCCACTGAACTTCTGTATGCTTTCCCTCCCCTTTCTCTGATCCCACAATTTCTGAAGAAGGCCCTTCAGCTGAGAAGCAGAGTAATCCTCATTGCACCCTACTGGCCCCGACAAGTTTGGTTTCCCTTCCTTTGGTCTCACTTAGTATGCCAATTATGGATTCTGGATCCAACTCTGGAACTGATCTCACACCCACAGGGGTTGACTCACCCAAACATATCTAGCCTCAAGCTGACAGCTTGGTTTCTCCACTTCCAGTAATTGCCAGGTAGAATAAATAACCTTACCTCCCCGGTACGCAACATACTTCTGACTTCGCATAAACTATTCACCAGGAAAATCTATCTTAGGAAGTGGAAGAGATTCCTTATTTGGTCCAGACAAAGAGAACTAGACCCTTGCTCAGTTCCTGTCAATGTGGTTTTGAATTATTTATCAGGTCTTCTTCATTCAGGAGTAGCAGCCTCCACCAATCGAGTTCATCTGGCTGCTATCTCAAACTTCCGTAATGGATTCCAAGATTCATCCTTAATCTCCCATTGTCTCTGTAAAACCTTCTTGAAAGGGGTCTCGCATATCAGGCCACCCTTCAAAGAACCCATCAAGCCTTGGAGCTTAACACTAGTACTACAGTCCCTGACTCGATCATCTTTCGAACCTGCTGTCACTTGCGACATAAAGTTCTTATCCTGGAAATCGCTATTTCTAGTTGCCTTCACCTCAGCAAGATGCATATCCCAGCTTCAAGCCTTGTGTATAAAACTCCCTTACATGGTCTTTCATAAGGACAGAGTATCATTCTAGACTAACCCTTCCTTTCTGCCCAAAGTTATCTCGGAATTGACAGTTAACCAGACAATTGACCTACCATTTTTTTCCCCTAACTACTGAAACAAAGGAGAGTACTGCCTTCATTTGCTGGATGTACATATACAATTACGATTTTATCTGGGCAGAACTAATCAGTACGTAAATCAGACCAGTTATTAATTTCCTATTCTGGCCCTAAATTGGGAAAAACAGTTTCCAAAGTGACCTTATCCAAGTGGTTGAGAAATTGTATATCCTTTGTCTACCAACATAGTGGCGACTTCTGTTGCTTTCCACTCAGGGACTTCGATGGATGATATCTGTGCAGCTGCAACTTGGGCTACCCCCTCATACCTTTATCACTCATTACAAATTACATTTGGTCTCCAGAGGGAGAGCATCCTTTGGTTCAGTGGTACTCAGGAACATCCTTACATAAGGACTTCCCAGGACATAAAGTAGCTAGGGACTCTGTCCCATCAGTAAGGAATGAATGAAGATTAACAACATCAGATAAAGAAGTTATGTTCTTACCTTAACGTTCCATCTGTGTTTTTTATCTTCATTCATTCATTATGTCCCACCCTCCTTCCCCCTCCAGGGGGCTCCTGGAGGTTTGGATTTGGTCCAAATTCCGCATTAGGGGACCTGCTCAGAAAAAAGCCTCTTTTTTTTGTCACGGACAAGCTTGATCTGAGGTAACAGGGAGAGGGGCACTATGGGTAAAGCTCAGCTCGAGAGTTTTTTTTAGCAGGCACGAGCTTGTGATAAAGCCGACTGTGTTCCAAGGACGGAACCGACACCCATCAGTAATGAATGAAAGAAGATAAAACAGATGGAATGTTATGGTAAGAACGTAACTTCTTTTTTTGTTTGCAGTCCTCTGCAAATTTAGTCAGCCAGAGACCATTGACATGGGCCTTGACTTCAGAAAAGTAAATGCCAAAAAGGAGCGTTCCCAGAATGGATCCCTGAAGGACTCCACTTGTGACTGGCCTCTCTACCAATTTTAACTTCTGGGTCCTGTCTGTGAGCCAGTTGGCTACCCACCGGTTGACATACAGGTTTTACCTAACCTCTTGAGTTTGTCAATTCCTGAGTGGGGTATTGTGTCAAGTGCCTTGGCCAGGGTCAAGGTAGGCAGTGTGGAACATTTTGCCATTATGCATTGCTTTGATGACCTCAAAGAAGCTCACCAGATTGAGAAGGCATGACCTGCCCTTAATGAAACCAGACTGGGTTGGGTCCAGTGTCTGGAGATTTACTATATCACTATTGATCATTTCCATGATAATTCTTTCCATGACTTTACATACAAGGCTAGTGAGACTTATGGGTGTATAGTTTCCAGGGTCTGTAGATGACTCAACTTTGTGCAGAAGGATGACTGTTGCTGTTCCCCATTCATGAGGCACAAAACCTTTTTGGAGGCTGCAGTTAAGTAGCAATTCTAGAGGGACTGATAGATCATATTTCATGCTATTTAGAAGGCATGCAGGGATATTGTCTAGGCCCATTGATGCAATATTCTTGGCCTTAGAGAGAGCTGTATTTGATGATATTACCTGAGGGAAGGTTGAGGGGGAGCCAAATTTATCGGCCAGTAGATTTGCTGTATCTTCTGGCCCCAGTATAGGTGGCTTCATTTACAGTGAGCTCTGCACACAGTTATGTATTGCCTTTGACATTGTGGCCATAGCTAAAGAATGGCTCGTGGTTGTCCTTGGCCTGGGAGGCCAAATTTACCTTAAGTTTGGCTTTGGTAGACGTTTTGCCCTCTGAGTTTTGTTTAGTTTGATGAGAGTGCTTTTATCCTGCTGGGTGCTGCTCCTCCGAATTTTTGCCATCATTTTCTTCCTTCTGTTATACAACCTATTTATTTTGTTATTCCACCAGGGTGGCTTGTTTTTTTTGAGTTAGTTCAGTACGTCTTTCTGGTGGGTACAGCTGCCTCTGTGCAGCTAGTAGCATGCTTGTACAGGGTTTCTGTGAACATTTCTGCATAGACAGCAGTGTTCTCAGAGTTTTTGGGGGTTAGAACGTTTGCCATGTTATCACTTAAGAGAAGGAAGCTAGCCTTATAGTAGTTCCTCAGTGTTCTAGGTTTAGTGGTGGTGGTGGGGTGGGGGTGGGGGGGTGCAGGTTTTATTTTTCTTCAAAGAAGACCATTTTGTGGTCTGAATTTACTAGGGAAGACATTACAGTAGGGTGTGTACAACACTGTCTCATATTAGTGAGGACCAGATCCAGTATGGTTGCACCTCTGGTTGTTGTATTGATGGTCTGATTCAGAGAGTTTGTGTTTATAAAATCCAGGAATCTCTGTGGCTGTACGTTTGGTATCATATAAGATTACCAGTTAATAGTTGTGTAATTAAAGTTGCACATGAATATGATATTGGGTTGGATGGAAATACATGGTATGGGTTTGCTGGGTCATAGAGGGGACCTATAGCTTACAAGGAAGTGGTGTTGGATTTTGCTTATGGTGATTTGAACATGGAGCAGCTCAAGTGCATTGTCCTGTTTGACCAGCCTTGAGATATATTTATTTTTGCTGTAAATACAGATACCTCCACATTTAGTCCCTTTCTGTGTAATAGTTGGTCTAAATATGTGGAAGGCATTATAACTTTGCACTGTTGATGTGCTCTCCGCGCCTTTAACCCATGTCTAAGTGATAGCACAGATGTCAGCATTCTCTAGGGTGAAAAGAGCTTCTAGTGAGTGGAGTTTTTTGTTTAGACTCCTAGCATTGAGCACTAATACCTTTATATTTTCTTGGTTTTGATTTGCTATGTTGGAAGTACTTTCAGTTTGGCTTTGCCTAAAAAGGTAGTAGGGGGAAGACCATGTTTTAACTAATATTCAAAAGCCTTAGGGGAGAGGTGCAGACCATCCCTGGAAAAGCAGCATGGGCTGTTGAGCATCTTCTTCCATGCTGACAAAAATTGCGCCTCTTAGAATGACACCAGAAACAAAGCCAATTATTAAAGTTGTTCATTTTTTTGTTCATATATTCTTGAGAGGTTATTATTCCCACCTTTTGTGTCTAACAGCTTTTTTGTTAAATGTCTAGTTTCAGCTTTTATGTTACATGCATGTTCTGTTTGGCAGGGTAATCTTTAATACAGTTTTTTGTCATCTCCATTTGAGCCTATGCCACATCATAAAGAACTTTCTATTTTATTGAAAACCCTCCAACAAAAATACACACATGCATCCAATTCCCACGTAAAACCTATTAACTTAATGCACAAAACTGTGTACATCTTCAAATTTTGAAGTTTTAGCCTCCTAATAGGAACAAATGTTCCAAACTAACAACCTCACATACTGACTTCAGCTAACCTTAAAGAAAGATTATCCATGCTAAGACAGTAAACATATAAAAGACTGTATTAGCCTGTGGTTCTGTTAAGTGCTGTTTTTTTTTTCTTATCTTTATAGATCTCTCAGCTGGGAAAGCACTCAAATGCTTTCAGAAAACATTTTCTCCAAGCCATTTCTCTTTATCAGATTGTCTGCTAAAGATATGAGAACCAGACAAAAAACTGTTCATTACAAAAAAGCCTTATAATATTCAGTATCCTTTTTCATTTACTTGCCTTCTGTTAAAACTTGTTACTAGATTAAGCTAATAACCCTGTCATTCCCCTTTTCTTTTGTCATACTGTTTTTAACCGGATCTTTTTTTATTTTGACATTGCACTGCCTACATTTCTTAAAACTGCACAAGGAGAAGGGAGAAAGAAAGAAAAAGCAGTAGCACCTATTTCCATTAGTATCCCCATTACACTTAAAAACTGAAAAAAATTATAACATGCAAAGAAAATCATGCGTCATTTAAACAGTACTATTAAGAAAAAAATTAGCTTTACTTGCCATTAACTTTCTCCCTCCACCTCCCCTGAGTATTTTTCCAAACATTAATGACATGAAGTAGAGCATATGCTTTAGAGTCCCGTACAAGTTTAACAAAGTCTAAAAAAGTCCAATATTTTCAGATTTTCTTGTTCTGTCGTGTTTCACAAATATAATTATTGCTTCGTAATCCTATATTTGTCAGTTTCCAGGTTACTGATCTTATTCTCCAAAAGTTAATTACATGAAGTAGGGGATATCCTTTATCTTTAGAGTCTTTAGAGTCCCATTTAAGCTTAATAAAGTCCAATATTTCCAGATTTTCTTGTTCTAGTCCTGTTCATCTCCTTCTCTCAAACCCAGTCTGTGCCTCATTTCCAATATATTGTCAATTTTTCCATTCAGCACTTGTGCTTTCTTTTCCTCTGTCATGCATTTTCCATTGAAACACGGAAAGATTTCACTGGCACTGTTTCTCTGTGGTCTTTGTTACCAGAAGAACAAGAAAGAGAATTCTTATGTTTCACAGCTCACTTTATTTTGGGCAGACTTTTGTATTTCTTCCTTAGCATGTACTTCATCAAAAAATGATTTTGTTCCTCCAAGGAAAAAAAAAAATTGAAGATAGTTGGGTACAGCAGTTTGAATCTCACACCTGTTACTCGATATTCTGTGAATAATGGGATAGATTTACTCCTCTTCTGTCTGGTGTACAATGAGTAGTCATTCTCCACAAACACTCTGCTGTCTCCGACTTTTAGTATTTTGTCTTTCTATCACAGTTTTATCAGAATCAACTCCTTCTGCTGGTAAGATTGCATCTTTACTACTAATGGTCTAAGATGTTTTCTCATAGCCAGGTTTGGAGCATACACACGATGTGCCCTTTCAATTAAAAATTCCTGTTGTGGAGTACCAGTCCAGTTGCTTATTTGTGCTTTCATAAAATTAATAGTCTGTTCCTTCCATTTTCTCAGATACAACAGAAAATCTCAGGTTTTCCCTATGTGCTGTGTCCTCTAA
The DNA here is from genome assembly GCF_019279795.1 of Protopterus annectens. Classification (NCBI taxonomy): domain Eukaryota; kingdom Metazoa; phylum Chordata; order Ceratodontiformes; family Protopteridae; genus Protopterus; species Protopterus annectens. The sequence continues at coordinate 947,485,040 of NC_056726.1, forward strand.
TTCTGTTATTTTTTGAAATCTCTCTTCTTGTGGTTTCTTATTCAGCCAGCCTTTTCTTCATTTTGACCTCTGAGGTTTGCAGTTTTATCACCTTGTCTGAATATCTGTATAAAGCTTCTTCCATTTTTTCAGCCTTTTATTGTTTGAGTTGATATACTCCATCTGCGTTTCATTTATTTTAGTCAAGTCTGTGTGCAGTTGCCTTATACTTTCCTCTAGGTCACAGGAAGTCATATCTGGAGCTTGCACGGGTCTACTTTACATCGCCGAAAACTTAAAATCTCGAACGCTCACATGAGCGAAAATGCAGATATTCGATATTCATTTTTTTGGATCGCAGTACAGTGGAGTTGGGGATATTTGCCCTTTCCTCACTGTAGTGCAATCTTGGAGTTGCAATATATATTTAGTGAGGGTAGGTGGGGGGGCGCAGCCCCCACAATAGCGATTTAGAGTACCTGCATATTCGCTCATGTGAGCGCACGAGATTTTAAGTTTCCGGCTATATAATATAGACCCACTTGTACTGCTTTTTGCTGAACAGCTACAGTACCTTTCCCAGTCAGTGTTTTTTCATCATCTTTTGTAGCTGATTTTCCTTCAGGTTCTCTGTATTTCATTTTTCCTGGCATCGAGACAGTACACTTACTAGCCAGTTGCTGAAATTTACATAGAAATCTAAGTCCACTGGCTTTCTCTAAGTTTCTGTTTTCACACTGGGAGACCTAGAATTAAGCTGTTACTCAGTGTGCAGCCATTTTGGAAGTCCAGGCCTTGTGTTTATTAACGTTTAATCATCTGCATGCTGTGTGTTTGCATAACTGCTGATATTTGTCAGTGTAAGTTTAGTGTCATAATGCATAAGAAAGTGTACATGCACTGGGGTATTTGTGTGTGTCTTTATGCTTTGCTAGTTGAATTTACCTTTTTCTCTCTCTCTCTGTATTTTGCAGGAACAAGCACAGACAATTTGCAAGGTTTTGTCCACAGCCTTTGACTCTGTTTTGGCATCTGAGAAGTCTTGAACCCCTTAAGAACTTTGGAATCGTTTTCATACTTCTTTAGGAGAGCCACAGTGACTTGATGTCTGCAAAAATTACTTTAAGAGTACAGGTGGTTAAAAATACTGAAAAAAACATAACGTATGATGCACAAGTGAACTGTTTTCAGAACTGACTACTAAGGGGTTTATTATAGAACAATGTCAGATGCTGTATTGTAAATTAGTAATAACCTGTTATAAAGGTCACAGTCGTCTGATTGCATCTCCTTAATATAGGAGGCAGATCTGAAAGTCCGAAATGTTGCTGTTTGTTTTGCGCAACGTTTCTATTCAAACCTACACACACCTTCTCCAAGAAACAGTAGTATCTAATGTCATACACAGATAAAATGTTCACAGTTCTATATATCACACTTAACATATGATGCAACCTTCACATTCTCTGTGGCTCTTTGTTGTACTAGTAATTGTTTGGCACTGAATCTCATTCCTTAGATTGTTGACATCATTCATTGTAATGGTGTCTTTTGGATGAGTCACTAGTTATAATATGTGGGTAAGTTAATTTTGAATGCTGTCACAAAGAACTGGTCATGGGTACTTGCACACCTCATATAATTGGTGATTGAGTTAAGGCATCCACTAAATATATATAAAAGCTTGAGGATTTTCTGGATGCATTGTCCCTTAAGAGCTGCTATAAGAGTATTTTTAATTGAACTCAAAAAATAATCCCCTTATATGTTATACGTTTGAGAATAGTTTTGCAGTTTTAGTAGCACACTCCTATTGGTCACATATATTAAGGACATTTAAGGTGAAACGTTTTTAGCAAGGCAAGGATTCAAACTCTAACTTTATATGCCAGTTCTGATGCTCATTTGAAAAATTAGGAGGATGTGTTATTGGATTATTGGAAGCCATTAAGAAAAAAAGGCTGGTCACTGATCTGTTTTCTTCAGAAAAAAGAGAGAGAGAGTGAGGGGCTTCGAAATAATCCTCCTAGATTCTGTGGTAGAGCTTGGTCTTTCAGGTTAAAAGGAAAAGCATAAAAACAAAAGCTAAATTCTTTGATTAAGTGTTAACATTTAATAATAAAAGTATTAGTTTTTGAAAAGGCACATTACTGTGAAACATTTTTTTGTGCTTTGTCCAATAAGTAGTGATTGCAGTCCAAAATGCAGAATCCATTTAAGTCTCTGTGTTTGGAAATTCTGATTTTATTATTTAATCTTGACGTGTAGGTTCAGAATGAACATGCTGCAGTCATGATTACTGGCATGTTCTGAACATGCTTCAGAAGTAGTTAAATGAAAGAGTTAGTCATCTCACACAGAAGGAAGGCATCCATCTGCAGTGTTGTCGACTCTGGCTCACGAGCAGTGCCATGTATCTGTAGGACAGAGCATGGAGGTGTCGCACATGTCTGCAGCACAAAGTCATGCTTTCACAGGGGTAGATAATGGTTGTCCAGCAAAGTATGACATACTTGAGACAGAGAAGTATTCTATTAACATTGTATAGTGAAAAAAGTTCATTGGCAGACAATGTTATTCTAATGTATACAGACTCCCAAAAGGGAAGTAAAAAGCAGTCATTGTTCTTTATGGCCTTGGCTCAGTCTTAAAGACCCGCTTGGCACTCAGTGGTGCAGCCCCATCTGCAGCTTCCTAATCAGCTCTGCAGACCCTATTTAAGGCCATTTACTTTAGTGGGTAAGGCACTATTTCCCCTAAAAGACAATTCTCAGTAAATAGTGAAAACTGAGATGGATTCTGGATTGTGTAGACTAAGTATGAGTCATGGATTAGAGAACTGTGTTATTGAATTGAGGTTAAATATCTGGATGCAAGCGAAACAATGGTCAGGTAAAAAATTGTGCTGAGAAAGTTACTTAAGAATGAATTAGATGAGAAAATGACATCAGATGTTTTGGGAAACAGAAAGTTTACCCCGGGGATCACTTCAGTGGCTCTGCTGGACAGAGGCACAGGGAACTAATCTAAGGGGGTGGCGAAAGCCAACACATTCTGGCTAGGCTTATAAATGCCTTCGGGCAGATAGCCTAGTACCTACCTATATAAATTATTTTGTATGGGGATGGGGATATCATGGATTATCTTACTGGATGAACTCTGTAGTCGTAGTCTCTTGCATTTGCATTCATGTTTCTGTGTTTCAGCAGTATTTAAACAATGTACCTTTTCTGGAAGTAAGTCTTGCAGAATAAAACATGGATTGCCTAAGTGGTGTTGACATATTGCTTTTATTTTTATTTGTTGAATATGTGGGCCCTTGGAAAATGATGACTTTTTCGTGGGCAGTTTGGTTATATACAGCATGGATAAGTGATTGAATCTGCAACCACAGTTGTATAGTAGTACAAAAGTAAACAAGGTTAGAAGCACAGAGCTACACAAAACTAACATCACACCAACATTAAAGGAAAACTCCCCTTAGAACTAAAAAAAAACTATTGTTTTACTCATTTTCTGAGCTATTTTAACACCTCAAAATCACTCTGACTGCTTCTTATAGAATTTTAATATGTTTTCAGCAAAATGGTTGTCAGTCAGGCTTAATATTATCAACGTGATCTTTTTTTCTTTCCCATAATTCATTTCAAGTCTGCTTTATATGAGTCATGCTAGACATAAAGTAGTAGTGCTGTATTCCCATGCCATTGATATATAATGGGATTAATGTCAGTCACTGTCATCTATATCTTCCATAACAGGACCGCTTCTTCTATTTCTTGAATGGCCCTCATTTGTGTGCATCTCAGAGCTTGCTTTTCAGTATACTAAGGAGTTATACAGCTGCAACTAAAATGTAACAAAATTGAAGGCCTTTGTTCAAAGTGTCTTTTTGTAGTCCAAAATGAATTGACAGCCCCCCCACCCATACTTTGGTAAATGTGTTGCTACTTTACAAGAATTACGAGAAAAAAGTAATTTCTGACTTTTCTGTAAATGTAACTAGCATCTTTGATGCTACATTTAAGCCATCTTAAAATGTAAAGTAGTATAAACTGCAAACATTTAAAGTTTAAAGCTTAGCATTTTATACTATGATGCTGCTTATGTAAATTTGTCAAAGGAGATGACAGCTGCCTTTCAACCATTGACTGATCTAATTGCTCTGTTTTGCTATAAAAGGTGTGGCTACATTGGAAGCAGCTGTGACTCAGTGTTAAGTTCTCTTCCTCTCTGTAATAAAGACAATGGAAAACAGTTTCACACCTCTGTCTCTATTTACAGAAACAGCTGAGCCTCTGACATCAGCAGGACTAATTACTTATATAAGATTGTCAGCAGTACTTGACTAAAGTTTCTCATTGTATGTGTATGTCATGGAGGCGTAGACAAATTCCTGTGCAAGTTATGTGAGAAGTTGAGTTTAAAAAAAAATTCTGTGGTCTTTCACTTCCTTTGATTCCAAGGCAAGGAACTGAAAGTTTTATAAAGTACAAGCAGATTTTTGGTAGCTACACAATACTTACCAGCACCATATTGTAAGGAAAAAGGCAACCTAAGAGTTGGGTTAAACTCTAGGAGAAGGTGTTTTTCTTTAATGGCTAAACAAGAGAAGGGGGTGGCTTTCATAAATACCTTATTGGTAAGCTTATTATCACATATAAATAAATGGAAATTCTAAGTATATATGCAGAAAGTGTATCCGCTTTCTTAAGTTGAACAGAAGATTGTAGAATTTTTAAGTATCTGTTGTAAAAATGTACAAGACTTCAGTACTGTCTTTTATTGTTTGGATCTGAAGTAGTTTACTTCATTTGGTCTTCAGCCTGTGGGTTACAGATCCGTATCGAATCCGAGCTGGCAACTTTTACTAGCATCAGCTCTGAGCTCCAAACTCCTCCCCTTACCCATAATACACCTCCACTGCCTTCCATCCCCAGATCTCTTTTGCAGCAAGTAGCTTATGCAGCGTGATCTCTTGAGCTCCAATTTAGTCAAGTGGGTAACACCTTTTTGAGTATATTTTTTATTCAGAATTTTTTTAGTGTTAGTATAGGTCCCTTTTCTCCTCCCCTCGCTTGGTGCATTGAGTTATAGAGTTTTAGGATAGAGTAGTTTATACTGTTGTGTAGATTGTAGCTTCCCCTCCCCCCTCAGTGTTTTCTATGTACGAGTGTGTGTGTGTGTGTGTGTGTGTGTGTGTGTGTGTGTGTGTGTGTGTGTGTGTGTGTGTGGGCCAGTTAGAAAGAAACTGCCTTTTTTCTTAAGTTATCTTTCTACTGAGATAGTATGGCTGAAAATCTTGTTTTCAAGTGTTGCACAGTGTGTGGCCATAAATTATCCCCTGCAGATGGCCACACTCTGTGTGTTTTGTTCTTGGGCATGGCCCATCTTGAGTGTTTTAACACGTTCGGCTTCTCGGGCCTTGGTGCCGGGACCCGCCAGGTCGGAGTCTGTCCACCCGGTCCTTGTCTGACATGGATCTGGATAAAATGATGAGGGGGTTTATCCATATTCAAATCCAGATGGGGGTCTTGCATGCCCCCCCCTCCCTCAGGAGGGGGGGGCTCGCTTCCTTTTTTCCCACCTATATCTCCTTCTCTGATCCGACCTTCGGGTTCGGAGTATTCGGATCCGAGGTTGGCTTTGGTCAGGGGTTCGACGCTGACAGCTGCCTGGAGCGAATTGGACACGAGCCGCTCTCAGAGCTGGAGTTTGGGTGTCTGATTCGAGGGAGTGGAACCCTTTTCTTCAGCTCCAACTTTGTCAGGCCAGGTTCCCTCCCGTGGAGCTCCATCCACCTCTGGCCCAGCTCCTATTCTCTCATTGGACCTGGGGGGGTCCGGCCTCCTTATTGGTTTCTCAGGAGGTTCGCTCTCCTTTGGCGTTCAATGTGGTAGAAAGGGTTCTCTCCGCAGGATTTAGACCCCTGACTGCCCCCTCAGACTCGACCCAGACTCCCTCGGCTTTGTCTATGGTCCCCATTGTTTTACCAGAGGGACAGCCCGTGCTCGAAGTGCCCCAGATGGTTCCCCCGAGGAACAAGTGGCTTGTGAGTTCCCACCGTAGAGGCACCTTGCAAGCATACGTGCAAGAGGAGGCACTGGACCCCCCCCGAGTCCCTCACTGAGTACATGGACTTGGATGATGGAGAAGGTTCCCCTAGGTCACCTCCTGAAGATGTCTCCTTTGAAGACATCATGGCAATACTGCACCAGTGGGGAGGTTGGTGTGCCCACAAACCTTCTTCTGATGACTCCGTGTTCCTGGAGGCTTTCGGCATGGGCCCATCTACTTCCTGGGTGTCCCCTCCTGTGGATACTTTGGTGGATCTGTTCACCTCGCAGGCATGGAAGGAACCGGACACCATGGAACCTATCCCAAAAAGACCTGATAAGATCTTAAGCCCCCCCCCCCATAGACAGAGCAGCATGGAACAAGGGCTTCCCCGTAGACGCCATGGTGGTAGCAGCAGCCACTAAGAATGAACTTGCTCAGGAGAGTTTCTCGGTCCATCCTCCTGAACGAGAGTCGTGGATGATGGACCGCCTAGGAAAGCGGGTTTACGCTTCAGCTACCATTTCAATTAGGGCGCTGAACTACCTTGCCCATGTCACCAGACTCCCAACGCGACCTGGTAAAGGAGCTGGAGGAGTCTTCCCCCCAAGTCCAAGTCGCAGGAGGACAAGGCTTCGTTCTCCGTGATGATGGCCACTTTAAAAGCAGTATCTAACATGTCCATGCGACTCCATTCACATGCTACAGAAGGAGCGACTAGGGCGGCTGGGTCCGGCATGTCCATGAGGCGCAACGCCTGCCTCAGGTTATGTCAATTTTCTGAACCCTTCAAGGCATCCTTTGCCACTGTCCCTTATGAACGGCTCTACACTCTTTGGTAAGACCGTCAAAGAGACATTAGTCCAGAGTGAGAAGGACGGGAAGACACTGTCTGCTGTCAGGATCCACTTCTGTAGCCCTCAAAGGTCCTTTTCCTGTAACCAGAGAGGGCAAAAGAAGATGTGGTTCTGGAAGTCACAGTATTCCCGGGACAGTCAGGGCTCTTCTTCCCCCAGAGGGGGACAGAATGGACGCCGGCCCAGAGGCAGAGGGGGTCCAAGGAACTTTCGCTCTCAAGAACCTTTCTCGGACAGACCCGGGCAGCAACCCTGAGGGGTTGCCCGACTGCTCTACTCTGGAGGCAGTCCGGGGGGACGATTGTCCTTGCACCTAGTGGCATGGGAGTCCATAAAGGACCGTTGGGTGCTTCAGATCATATCCAGAGGATACTCTATCCACTTCTTAGGTTCCCCCAAGTCCCCCAGACACCTCCTGGATGTACCACCCACACAAAGGGAGGCAGCACCACAGGAAATTTCCAAGCTGATAGAATGAGCCATCGAAACTGTCCCCCCAGATCAGTCCGGAGCGGGCTTCTACTCCAGGTTCTTTTTGGTGCCAAAGAAAATGGGGGACTTAAGGCCCATTCTGGACCTCTCTACCCTGAACCTGTCAGTTGCCAGAGAGAAGTTCCAGATGGTCACATTACAGTCCATCTTGCTGTACATGCAAGAGAGTGACTGGATGTGCTCGTTAAACCTCCAGGATGCTTACTAGCACATAAAAATGCACAGAAGGTCCAAAAGGTTCCTCCCCTTCCGGCTAGCAGTCAATCATTACCAATTTCGAGCCCTACTCTTTGGTCTCACCACAGCCCCCAGGATGTTTACCAAAGTGATGGCAGTGGTAGCGACTCACCTGAGGCTTCAGGGGATTCAGGTCTATCCGTACCTGGACGATTGGCTCCTCACTGCTCCCACCAGGCCTTTACTCTCCCAAACCAGGGATTATTTCCTGACTCTTGCCCTGCGTTTGGGGATCGCAATCAATGCATCCAAATCTCTCCTACAGCCTGTACAGGTGATAAACTACATTGGTGCCAGGATAGATACTCTTCAGTGCAAAATCTTCCTAACCTCGGAGAGAGTTCAAAACTTGAGGATGCATGTCCCCCTGATGTACCACTCTCATCTCCCAATGGCAGAATCAGTGTTGAGGGCCTTAGGCTTGATGGCGGCGACGATCACTCTTCTCCCGTGTGCTCGGTTACACATCAGAATTCTACAGTGGACTCTAGCTAGTCAGTGGTCCCTGTTGGAACTGCCATTGACATATCCAGTTCAACTCAGTTGAGTCTGTCGGTCGTCCCTCATATGGTGGATGTGCTCTCCGGATATTTTGGAGGGACAACCTTTTGTTCCAGTCCCAGCCCAAACCACAGTGACCACGGATGCCTCCCAACTCGGGTAGGGGGGTATTGTTCCGGCAGGACAGTCCAAGGTCTGTGGTTCCCCCATAGAGACCAGCTTGCACATAAATGTCCTAGTGTTGCAGGCCCTTCATGCCTTTCTTCCTCTGGGGACAATTGCTATTCAGTCAGTAGTCTGTTATATCAACAAATGGGGAGGGACCAGATCTTACCCCCTTTGTCACAAGGTCATGAGAGTGTGGGAATGGGCGATCTCCACCGGTCGCTTTCTCATCACAATGCACATTCCAGGATGGTCCAACATCCTAGCAGGCAGGCTAAGTCGGACCATTGTGATGACTTATGAGTGGTCTCTGAATCTGTCAGTAGCAGAACAGATCTTCAGTGAGTGGGGTTATTCTTGCTGTGATCTCTTCGCATCTCCTTCCAACGTGAAGTGCAGCAAGTTTTTCGCTCTGAACTCCCTGCCGGGGGAGTCCCCCAGAGACGCTCTAATTCATGCTTGGCCTCCCGGTCTTCTGTATGCTTACCCGCCAGTACCTCTCATTCCGAGGTTTCTACAGAAACCTCGTCGACTGGGGAGCAAAGTGATCCTCATTGCCCCGTTCTGGCCTCATCAGGTATGGTTTCCCTTCCTTTGGTCTCACGTTTTGGCTCCGCCTTGGATCCTAGATCCCATTCAGGATTTAATTTCACACCTTTCAGATGTGCCTCATCCAAATCTGGACAGCCTGAAGCTCACAGCTTGGCTGCTCCAGTTCCTGTGATTGCTAGGACTCCTGGACTAGCCTCCTCAGTTAGATCTATTTTGGTGGCTGCTCTTAAGTCTTCAGCCAGGAAGGTTTATCGCAGCAAGTGGAAACGTTTTTCCTTTTAGGCTTCTCAAAAGAGTTTAAACCCTTTCATGGCTCCTATTTTTGCCATTCTTAATTTTCTAGCTAAGATTTTTCAACACAGAGCTAGTTCTTCTACTGTTAAAGTTCAGTTGACTGCCATCTCTCATTTTCATGTGGGCAAGAATTCTGCCCCTTTAGCCTCTTCCAGACTGTGTAAAGCCTTTATCAAAGGCACCTTTTTGTTACGCCTCCCAGTCAAAGATCCTGTTCCCCCATGGGACCTTACTATGGTTCTTCAAGCTTTGGTCGCTCTGCCTTTCGAGCCTGCCACAACTGCAGATCTGAAATTTTTATCTTGGAAAACAGCTTTTCTGGTGGCTATTACCTCTGTAAAAAGAGTTTCAGAATTACAGACCTTGTGCATCAAAATTCCTTACATGATTTTTCACAAAGATATGGTTTTCCTTCGAACCAGTCCATCCTTTCTTCCTAAGGTGGCATCACCAGTCAGTATCAATCAGACCATCAATTTGCCTGTGTTTTTTCCTAATTTTACTAACAAGATGGAATACAAACTCCACATGATGGATGTTCATAGTCAGCTAGGATTCTGTTTACACAGGACAAAAAATTTCCGTAAATCTGATCAATTATTTGTATCCTTCTGTAAACCCTTTTTGGGAAACCTATCTCCAAGGTCACTATAGCTAGATGGATTTCTTCATTCATCCTGCAGGTCTATAAGGACAGAGGCATGTCTCCTCCAGGTCAGGTGAAAGCTCATTCCACTAGGTCCATGGCTAAGTGTGCAGCTTTTTGGTCTAGAGTATCTTTGGATGATATTTGTTCTGCAGCTACTTGGTCCTCATCTCATACATTTATTTCTCATTACAAATTGGATTTGACTTCCAGAAGGAGAGCATCCTTTGGTTCCGCGGTGCTCCGGAATATCCTTCTATGAGGGCCTCCCAGGAGTTTAGTAGCTGGGGACTCTGTCCCACAGGTTGAAGACCAAATGAAGTAAACTACTTCAGATAAAGAAGTTATGTACTCACCATAACGTTCCATCTGAGTAGTTGTACTTCATTTGTCTTCAACTGTCCCTCCCTCCTTCCCCCAGACCTTGACGTATGATCAGCCTACGGGCTGCAGTATAGGTCACAAGAAAAGTTTTTCAGGTCGAGTTATCAGTATAATTTTCAGCAAAGTTGGTCTGGGGATGGAAGGCAGTGGAGGTGTATTATGGGTAAGGAGAGGAGTTTGGAGCTCGGAGCTGATGCTAATAAAAGTTGCTGGCTCGGATCCGATATGGATCCGTAACCCACAGGTTGAACACAAATGAAGTACAACTACTCAGATGGAACGTCATGGTGAGTACATAACTTCTTTTTCCCACTAGTGTCTGCCTCATCTGCATTACCTGGACTCCTGTTTCCCATTTCAACATCTAGTTCCCAGAGAACAGCAACAGCCTAATCCCTGGCACTGATGAAGGTGCATCAATACTTTTCATTGGGGGGTCAGCAGCTCCCCCAAACTTTTTCTTCTTTCTTTACTCGTAAGTGAAAAAAAATCCCTTAAATTCTCAGTCCATGTATACTTGACAGATTTTCACCAGACCTAGCCATTACCAATATAGCTGGATAGTCTTCCCATTTGCCTGTGGGATCTGACTTCTCTAGTGTCAGACATCTTGGTTTCTCTCTTTAGACTACAAAACTCAGTGTTGGTATGACTGCATATATCAGATATTTTTTCAGGTTTGCACAGAGTCGAACACTGTACAAAATGCAGTGTTCTTGGACATGCATTTCTGACAGTGAAATCAGTTGTGTCATCAGGTATCATGTAAATTTAGTTTGTTAGACAAAGATAACACTATTCTGTTTGCATAAGTCTAGAAGTGCAGCTATATTAAAACGGGCCTTCACATTTTCCGTACAGTTTCAGTGAATGCACTTTCAATCAGTGAAGATAACTTTCAGTCAAGAATACTGCTAAGAACAAAATGTGCTAACAGAATGTTCAGTACATTGAGTGCAGACAAACAGATTTTGTTTGGATGGTACAAGGCTTGTGAACCAAGGTTAAAGAGACGTATAGAAATTTACAGGGTTTTGGTATTATTAGGAGGTAACTTCAGACAGTTTGTTTGGACTGATACTCAGAAAGTTATTACAGTGCAGTCCTCAGAAGTTTGGTACAGATATTCAAGAGTAAGTGCAGACGTCCAGTCAAATGTACAGCATTCCAGAATATTAATTACATTATTCCGGAGGAAAGGAAAATAAGTGCAGAAGCTATGGACATACATTCTGAGTACAGAATTTACAGACAGTATAATGAATGCCAAAGCTACAAACATTAACATTTAGTTTGGATATTGTTGACATGTACCTCCACTGTACATAATAAAACATTTACACCTGAATAACAGTGTATGCAGACTTTTATTCTGAAAGGTACAAGAAGATTTGGCACATAAGAGATACTGGCATCTGTTCAGCACACTTAAGCGTAATTAACAGACATTTATTCCAGCCTCATTCCAGTTTATTTCAGTTATTTCCAGTTTATTCCAGTACTCTACAGTCCTATCAGATCTTACATGTGGATTCTTTGACACTCCATTTGGCTTCACATCTGAAAACACTGTTAAGCTACTATAATATGCATTGTATTAATTATATTAATTATGTAATGTCCAGGAGATAAAAAATAGAGTGTGGATGAAAACAAAATCTCAGTCAGGCAGCAGTCACCATCTTTCCCTCTCTCCAGTGCTGATCACTAACCTGTTTCCTGTGATATTGCTATTGTTTGTGTTCCCCTCAGACTGTCCCTGGTCCCGATGCTGGAAACATAGCTGGGGGATGAACAATTAAAATTGCTGTTGTTCAGAGTGATAAATTAGTCATTTTAGGTTTTGATATAGTAGAAAAGAAGTCAAAGAGTAAGTACAGGGTACCCTTTGTGGTCTTAGGTTTATATTGTCTTCCTGACCTTGGTTAATTCTGTAGCTCATGAAACAGCAATGTGTGTGTGTGTGTCTGTGTGTGTGTATATATGTCTATATATATATATATATATATATATATATTTATATATATATATATATATATATATTTATATATATATATATATATATATATATATATATATATATATATATGTATGTATAAACGTATACATATATATATATATATATATAAAACTTACAATATATATATATTATGTATATTTATATATATGTATGTAATGTGTGTGTGTGTGTGTATATATATATATATATATATATATATATATATATATATATATATATGTGTGTGTATGTGTATAATGAGGTATGAGCTTCAAAGACTAATGAGCTTGATGACAGCAGGATGCATGTTGTGTGGTGCACATTTCTTCTAAAATGTTCATTCTGATTAAAAACCTTATGGAAGTTTAACATTTATTTGCAGTAATTCTTTGTTTATTCACCATCATTATAAAGTAGGAACAGAAGAAATTCTGTTGTATGCCAAAGCGTTCCAATGCAAAAAGCAAAATTTTTGATCGTTAGATGTTGCATTCCTAGTGTTCTTTTTTGTGTTCATCATTATAAAGTCACATACATCCATCACATGGCGTCAGAGAGAAAAGTATGTGCAGAAATGGAGAAATATGTGCTTATGTGAGGAAATGTGTTTGCTTTCGGAAGCACAGATGTATAATTCACCGCAGAAAAATGTCAACTAAAGGGATTTTTAGTAGAAAACTATAAGGCTTGAACCCAGAAGTTCAGTATACTGCCCACTGTGAGGTGATTTGCAAAGACACTGGTTAGCATGTACAGTTTCATATATGGTGTTCTGATATTGTTCCCTCACATTTGTAGTGTTTTATTCTAGTAGTACTTTTTTTGGAATCTTCATTTTTTCTTTTTCTATTTGTAACTTATGTTTAGCAATATACTTACCCACATTAATTGTCTCTATTCCTTACTGTCTTGATGTCTGTGATCTTATTGTACTGCCTTGTATATGCTTGTTTAGTCCATTTTCTTATTTTCTAAGTTTCCTTATCATTTGTGCCTTGTGCAGTCTTGCCTTACAAGTATTTACCATAATGTACTGTATTATTTAGCTTTATTTTTGTGATTATTGCATTGTATTGACCTGTATCTGTTTTATGTTACTGCAATTTTGCTTTGTGAATGCTGCTGTAGCCTGGACTATTGCTGAAAACTGTCCCTGGACTAATCCACCTACCCGTTTAGCAAACAAAATAAGTAAACCTTGAAAAGCTACAGAATACTACGTTTCTGCATGTTACTAGGTAATAGCCTTGACTGTATTTTGAAGAAAAGAAAGGTAAAATAGCATCATTCAGAGAGAAGTTCAGGAATTATTGTCATCCTAAAAAGAATTTGCTATTCCCCAGTTGTTTAAAATGATACATGGTCCTTCAGGGACAATAAATGCTTATGTTGCAGAGTTGAAGAATATAGCCAAATGTCTTGTTCAGTTACATTGTTCAATAATGAGAAAGAGAGAATAGATAGTGGCAAAGAAATGATGAGATGAGTAGTTTATTAAAGATCATGTACAATGATGTTTTTTAACATTTCATTTTTGCAGTATATATGCCCTTATCGAGTAAAGCAAACTTTATGATTCAAAAGCATTTCTTTTATGTTAGTTTCGTCACTGGAACTATATTGAGTTTAATAAACTTGTTATTGTATTTACTGAATGCTGTGCATCTGTCCATGTGCTTCGTGATTCCAAGTCATATAGTTCTGCATTTTGATGATGCAATACAAAGTCAAACAGCTTGTAGTAGGTAGGGGTGTGTTCTCTTATTGTAGTCTGTAATAGATGTCAATGCATAAAGTGACAGAGATTGCAGCACAGTTAGTCAGACAATCAGAAAAATCAGTAAATAGCTCAATGGGTTTTTTATTTGAATATAAAATAACAAAATGGAATGGGATTTGACTTCTAGTAAAGTGTCTGGTGCTTGGCATTCAGTGTAATAACAGATACTCATCATGGGATGATTGCTTAGGAAGAAAACTAGGTATGTGAATCACTGAGTGATACTTTGTAGTAAAGTACGTTTGTGTGTGCTATATATTGACTGATTAGTGCTAGAACAAAAACTGTACACCAACTTCTCTGCAAGACAGAAGGTCCATCTCCCTGAAGGACTAGATAGTGCATGCCATGCCTGGTGGAAAGTCAGACTGCTGACACTACCATATTCCACATACATGTCAAGCTGTACTGCAGATTTTAGGAGTTGGGGAGAGGGCCTTGGACTGCATACATGCAAACTTCATTGTAGTGCAATCCATTCTGCACTCCTGTACGACTGTTTGCTGTGTCCTATTTGCAATAACAATTTTGCCTTGTGACTGGTTGCCTGT